>NW_012110252.1:4362655-4369443 GCF_000951045.1 Mandrillus leucophaeus
AAAAAAAAAAAAAAAAGTATAAAGTAAAAATTATATTATGCTAAGGTTATTTTATTATTGAAGAAAGAAAACTATTTTTTAATACATTGAGTGTAGCCTAAGTGTACAGCGTGTATGAAGTCTGCAATAGGGTACAGTAATGTCCTAGGCATTCACATTCAATCACGTTCACTCACTGACTCACCCATTGCAACTTCAAGTCCTACAAGTTCCATTCATGGTAAGCTCCCTATACAGGTGTTACATTTTTTATCTTTTATATCATATTTTTACTGTATCTCTTCTATATTTAGAAATGCTTATATACCCAAGTAGTTATGATATGATTATGTTACAGCTTCCTGCAGTGTTGAGTACAGTGACATGCTGTACAGGTTTGTAGCCTAGGATCACTAACCATCTAGGTTTCTGGAAAGGTACATTTCTCAAAACATATCCCCGTTGTTAATTGACACAGAACTACATAAGCTGTCTTCAAGAAAAGCACTTTTAATTCAAAGACACAAGTAGTTACAAAGTAAAAGAATGGGGAAAATACGGCTGGCTCATGCCTGTAATCCCCGCATTTTGGGAGGCCCAGGTGGAGGGATCGCTTGAAGTCGGGAGTTTGAGACCAGCCTGGCCAACATGGTGAAACCCCAACTCTACTAAAAATACCAAAATTAGCTAGTCATGGTGGTGCACACCTGTAATCCCCACTACTCAGGAGGCTGCAGCAAGAGAATCGCTTGAACCTGGGAGGCGGAGGTTGCAGTGAGCCGAGATTGCACCAGTGCACTCCAGTCTGGCGACAGAGAGAGACTGTCAAAAAAAAAAAAAAAAAAGAATAGAGAAAAAATATATAAATCCTACAAAATGTTACCATAAGGAAGTTGAAGTATCTATGTTAATATCAGAAAAAAAAATAGAATTTAAAACAAGAAATATTGCTAGGGATAAATAGCAACAACATTTCATAATGATAAAATTATGTAAGATAAAGATAAAACAATTGTAAAGACATAGGCATTGAATAACACATACATGTAGCAAACACTGACAGAATGGAAAGGAGAAATGGGCAATTTAGTAATTATAATCAGAAATTTCAAGTCCCTTCTCTAAGCAACTAATAGAATGGCTAGACATAAAATGAATAAGGATATATAAATCTTGCACGACTGTCAACCAACTTTACCCAAGTAACATATAGAATGCTCCCACCCAACAGCAGGGTACATAATCCTTTCACGTCCACATGGAACATTTTCCAGGATAGAGTCCCAGCTGGATCACAAAACTAGTCTCAATAAACTTAAAAGGACTGAAGTCATCTGAAGTATGTCCTCCAACCCTGATGGAACTAAATTGAAAATTAACAACAGAAAGAAATTTGGTAAACCCTCAAACATTTGAAAAACATACTTCTGAATAACCATGGAGGCCGGGAGTGGTGGCTCACGCCTGTAATACCAACAATTTGGGAGGCTGAGGCGGGTAGATTACCTGAGGTCAGGAGCTCAAGACCAGCCTGGCTAACATGGCGAAACCCCATATCTACTAAAAATACAAAAATTAGCCGGCATGGTGGCACGCACCTGTAGTCGCAGCTACTTAGGAGGCTGAGGCAGGAGAATTACTTGAACCTGGGAGGCAGAGGTTGCAGTGAGTTGAGATCGAGCCACTGCACTCCAGCCTGGGTGACAGAGTGAGACTCCATCTGTGAAACCCCATATCTACTAAAAACAAAAATTAGCCGGCATGGTGGCACGCGCCTGTAGTCGCAGCTACTCAGGTGGCTGAGGCAGAAGAATCGCTTGAACCTGGGAGGTGGATGTTGCAGTGAGCCGAGATCGTGCCATTGCACTCCTGCCTAGGCAACAAGAGCAAAACGCCATCTCCTGAAAAAATAAAATAATAAATAAATAAATCATTGAATAACCACGGGTCAAAGAAAAAATCATAAGGTTAATTAGAAAATATTTCAAACTGAATGAACTGAAAACCACTGAAATTTATGAGGGTAGCTAATGCAAGGCCTGGAAGAAAGTTTACAGCTTTAAATGCTTAAATTAGAAGGAAGAAAGATCTATAATCCATAATCTAATCTTTCACTTCAAAAAGGTAGAAAAAGAAGGGCAAAATATACCCAAAGTAAATGGAAGGAAACAATAGCGATCAAAATACAAATCAATAAAATAAAAACAGTAAGGAAGAAAGTCAAAAGCTGATTATTTGAAAAGAGAAATACAATTGATAAAATTTTTGCTAGACTGACAAAGAAGAAAAGAAATAAGACATACGTTACCAAAATCAGGAATGAAAAGAGAATGTAACTACCGACCCTACAGAAAGAATTTTAAGGGAATATTATGAACCACTTTATACCAGCAAATTATACAACGTTGATGAAATGTATAAATTCCAAGAAAGGCAAAAATTACCGAAACTGACTCAGTCAGAAATTTAAAATCTGAAGAGACTGATAACAAATAAGAAATTGAATTAGAAACCTAAAATCTTCCCACAAAAAAAAAAAAAAAGTCTAGGCCCAGATGACTTTACTGGTAAATCGTATCCAATTTTTAAGGACGAAATCTTGCCAATCCTATACAAACTCTTCAGAAAATTGGTGTACTTGTTTATGAGGGCTGACATAACAAAGTACCGCACTATGTGGCTTAAACTACGGAAATTTATTGTCTCACAGTTCTAGAGGCTACAAGTCCAAGACCAAGGTGTGGGTAGGCTGGTTCCTTCCAGGGACTGTGAGGGAAGGGTCTGTTCCAGGCCTCTTTCATTGGCTTGCAGAGTCATCTTCTGCCTGTCTTCACATTGTCTTTGTCAATGTGTCTGTGTCTGTGTCTCTGTGTCTGTGTCCAAATTTCCCCTTCTTACAAGCACACCGGTCGTATCGGATTGGGACCTACCCTAAAGACCTCATTTTAACTTGATTACTTCTATAAAAACCTTATCCCCAAATAAGAGCACATTCAGAGGCTCTGGCGCTTAGCATTTTAACATCTACATTTGGGGACGAGGGCACAATTCAACCCATACCAATATGTGAGGAGGAAATATTTCTCAACTCATTTGACGAGACCAATGTCGTTACCCAGATACCAACACAATACAAAGATATCGGAAGTAGGAAAAGCTATCGACTAAAATCTCGCATAAAAATAGATGCAAAACCTCTTAAAAAATAATACTAGCAAACTGAATATATAAACATATATTTTTAAGTACACACCATGACAAAGTGGGAATTACCTCAGGAAAGTAAGGTTAGATTAGCATCTGAAAATATATTAATATTGCATACCATATTAATAGAATAAAGAATAAAAATCACATGATCATCTCAATAGATACAGGAAAATCATTTGACAAAATCCATGATAAAATAAAAAGAACTTTCCACAAAGTAGAAAAAAGCAGAACTTCTTCAACCTTATAAAGAGCTTTTCTCAAGAAACCTACACCTGTGTGATATTTGATGGTGAAAGACCCAAGAGATCAGAAACAAGACAAGCATGTCCATTCTTAACACTTCTATTGAAAATTTTGCTGAAAGTTACAGCCAGGAATAGGCCAGAAAAAAATAATAGAAGGCGTCCAGACTGGGAAAAAAAGAAATAAAACTGTCCTTAATCACAGAAGATGTGTGTAGAAAATCTGGTGGAATCTATTTTTAAAAAACTGCTAGAGCTAATGAGTAAGGTTAGAAAGGTTGCAGGATATAAAACCAATATAAAAAATCAATTGTATTTTTATATGCTAGCAATGAACAATCTAAAATGATATTAAGGAAAAAAATTGCACTCACAATACAATAAAAAAAAATAAAACACTTGGGAAAATATTAACAATAGGAGTGTAAGACTCATACACTGAGAACTTTGAAACAATATTTTGTGAAGGTACAAATAAATGGAGAAATGTGTTATGTTCCTGGGTTGGAAAACTCAGTGTTGTTGAGATGGCAATTCTAACCAAATTTATCTACAAATTCAAATGCAATCCCTACCAAAATTCCAGTTAGGATTTTGTAGAAATTAGCAAGTTGATTTCAAAATATATATTAAGATGCAAAGGATCTAGACTAGCCAATGTAAGTTTCAAAAAAACCCCACAATTCATATTACTTCATTTCAAAATTTACTGTAAAACTAGAGTAATCAATTCAGGGTGGTATTGGCATAAGGACAGACATGTTGGTCAATGGAACAGAATAGAGAGTACAAAAATAAACCTTTACATTTATGGACAATTGATTTTTGACAAGGGTACAAAGGCAATACCTGTAGAAAAGACAGGTTTTTTTTTTCAACAGATAATGTTTATTAATATGGTTTGGCTGTGTCCCCACACAAATTTCATCTTGAATTATAGCTTTCATAATCCCCATGTGTCATGGGAGGGACCCGGTGGGAGGTAATTTAATCATGGGGCGGTGACCCTCATGCTGATCTCATGATAGTGAGTGAATTCTCATGAGATCTGGTGGTTTTATAAGGGCCCTTTCCCCCTTGTGCTCTGTGCTTCTCCTTGCTGCCACCATGTGAAGAAGGACGTGTTTGCTTCCCCTTCTACCATGATTGTAAGTTTCCTGAGGCCTCCCCAGCCATGCTGAACTGTGAGTCAATTAAATCTCTTTCCATTATAAATTACCTAATCTTGGGTATGTCTTTATTAGCAGCGTGAGAATGGACTAATATACTTATAGAATTGAATTGCTATAAAATAAATGACTTTAGGCCTTTATCTCACACCATACAGAAACTTATTATTTTTTGCCTTTTTTATTTGTATTTTTATTTACTATTTTTTATTTCAATAGTTGAAATTTTCAATAGTTGCATGGATGAATTGTATAGTGATGAAGTCTGAGATTTTAGTGCAACTGTCACCTGTTGTACCCAATACATAGCTTTTTATCACTTGCCCTCCCTCCTACCCTCCCGCTTCTGAGTCTTCAGAGTCCATTATATCACTCTGTATGCCTTTGCATACCCATAGCTTAGCTCCCACTTGTAAGTGAGAACATGCAATATTTGGCTTTTTATTCCTGAGTTACTTCATCAAAGTTGCTGCAGAAGACATTATTTGATTCTTGTTTATGGCTGAGTAGTATTCATGGTGTATATATACCTTATTTTCCTTATCCACTTATTGGTCGATGAGCACTTAGGTTAGTTCCTTATCTTTGCAGTTGTGAATTGTGCTGCAATGAATATATGCATGCAGGTGTCTTTTTTATAATGACTCCTTTGGGTAGATACTCAGAAGTGGGATCGTTGGATCGAAAGGTAGCTCTACTTTTAGTTTTTTAAGAAATCTCCATACTGTTTTCCATAGAGGTTGTACTAATTTACATTCCCACCAGCAGAGATACACAAAAATTAATTTAAATGGACCATAAGCTTCAATGTAAGAACTAAAACTATAAAACTTCCTTAAAAGATAGAAGAAAAATCTTTGTGACCTTGAATTAGGCAAAAAAAGATTTTTAGATTTGACATCAAAAATATGATTCATAAAAAATATATTGATATATTATACTTCAACAAAATTTAAAACTTTAGTTCTTCAAAAGATAGCATTAAGAAAGTAAGCAGATAAACCATACACTGGGAGAAAATATTTGCAAATTATTTATTTGATCAAAGATTTATATACAGATAATGCAAAGAATTTGTACAGCTCAATAGTTTGAAGCTAATTAAAAATGTGTAAAGGATTTTAGTAGACATATCACCTAAGAAGATATATGAATGGCTAACAAACACATGAAAAATGTTCAAAATAATTAATCATTAGGGAAATGCAACCAAAACCACAATAACATACACTCAGCTCATACCCACTAAAATGCCTATAATTAAGAGATTGACAGTACCAAGTATTGACAAGTATGTGTTGGTAAGATTTTAAAATGGCATAGTCACTTTGGAAAATAGTTTGGAAGTGTGTTAAAAAGTTAAACCTGTACCTATACTTAAGAAATCATCCATCAATTTCACTCCTAAGTATCTATGAAGAGAATTGAAGGTGTATGTCTACCTAAAAACGTACATGGGAGTGTTTGAAGCCACATTATTCATAATAAGTAAAAACTGAAAGTAATTCAAATATTCATTAACTGGTGCATAGATAAAGTAAATGTAGTAGATCTGTACAATGGAATGCTACTCAGCAATACAAAAGAAAGAAACTACTGATATTTCCACATGAATAAACCTCAAATGCATTGTGCTACATGAAAAAAAAAACAGACACAGAAGGCTACATATTGTACAGTTCCAATTGTATAAAATTTCTAGAAAAAGCAAATCTATAGAAATAAAAAGCAGATCAGTGGTTGCCTGAGACTGAAGGTGAGCATGAGAAAGAACTGCAAATGGATACAAGGACATTTTATGAGTTGAAGAAAATGTCATAAAACTAGATGGTGTTGATGGTTGCATCACTCTCTACATTTACAAAAGTAATTAAACTGTGCATTTATCTTGGGTGAATTGTGTGCATGTAAATTGTATCTCCATAAAGCTACTAAAATAAATTAAAAATGAAAAAGTACTAGAAGAGAAATAGGAAAATTAATATATGTTTATTAAATACTGTAGAAACAAATGATGTGGGAATGAACCCAAAAAGATAAAAATAACATTTCAAAGAAATAACTGACAATTACTAAAGCTTGGAAGAGCAGTGGAAAAGACAAGAAGGAATAAAAAAGCATGAGTTTTCACATCAGAAGTCAGTAGACTGAGCTGCTCTAAGGAGGGTATAAAATATTACTAACA
>NW_012110252.1:4369493-4373436 GCF_000951045.1 Mandrillus leucophaeus
CTTTAGGCCTTTATCTCACACCATACAGAAACTTATTATTTTTTGCCTTTTTTATTTGTATTTTTATTTACTATTTTTTATTTCAATAGTTGAAATTTTCAATAGTTGCATGGATGAATTGTATAGTGATGAAGTCTGAGATTTTAGTGCAACTGTCACCTGTTGTACCCAATACATAGCTTTTTATCACTTGCCCTCCCTCCTACCCTCCCGCTTCTGAGTCTTCAGAGTCCATTATATCACTCTGTATGCCTTTGCATACCCATAGCTTAGCTCCCACTTGTAAGTGAGAACATGCAATATTTGGCTTTTTATTCCTGAGTTACTTCATCAAAGTTGCTGCAGAAGACATTATTTGATTCTTGTTTATGGCTGAGTAGTATTCATGGTGTATATATACCTTATTTTCCTTATCCACTTATTGGTCGATGAGCACTTAGGTTAGTTCCTTATCTTTGCAGTTGTGAATTGTGCTGCAATGAATATATGCATGCAGGTGTCTTTTTTATAATGACTCCTTTGGGTAGATACTCAGAAGTGGGATCGTTGGATCGAAAGGTAGCTCTACTTTTAGTTTTTTAAGAAATCTCCATACTGTTTTCCATAGAGGTTGTACTAATTTACATTCCCACCAGCAGAGATACACAAAAATTAATTTAAATGGACCATAAGCTTCAATGTAAGAACTAAAACTATAAAACTTCCTTAAAAGATAGAAGAAAAATCTTTGTGACCTTGAATTAGGCAAAAAAAGATTTTTAGATTTGACATCAAAAATATGATTCATAAAAAATATATTGATATATTATACTTCAACAAAATTTAAAACTTTAGTTCTTCAAAAGATAGCATTAAGAAAGTAAGCAGATAAACCATACACTGGGAGAAAATATTTGCAAATTATTTATTTGATCAAAGATTTATATACAGATAATGCAAAGAATTTGTACAGCTCAATAGTTTGAAGCTAATTAAAAATGTGTAAAGGATTTTAGTAGACATATCACCTAAGAAGATATATGAATGGCTAACAAACACATGAAAAATGTTCAAAATAATTAATCATTAGGGAAATGCAACCAAAACCACAATAACATACACTCAGCTCATACCCACTAAAATGCCTATAATTAAGAGATTGACAGTACCAAGTATTGACAAGTATGTGTTGGTAAGATTTTAAAATGGCATAGTCACTTTGGAAAATAGTTTGGAAGTGTGTTAAAAAGTTAAACCTGTACCTATACTTAAGAAATCATCCATCAATTTCACTCCTAAGTATCTATGAAGAGAATTGAAGGTGTATGTCTACCTAAAAACGTACATGGGAGTGTTTGAAGCCACATTATTCATAATAAGTAAAAACTGAAAGTAATTCAAATATTCATTAACTGGTGCATAGATAAAGTAAATGTAGTAGATCTGTACAATGGAATGCTACTCAGCAATACAAAAGAAAGAAACTACTGATATTTCCACATGAATAAACCTCAAATGCATTGTGCTACATGAAAAAAAAAACAGACACAGAAGGCTACATATTGTACAGTTCCAATTGTATAAAATTTCTAGAAAAAGCAAATCTATAGAAATAAAAAGCAGATCAGTGGTTGCCTGAGACTGAAGGTGAGCATGAGAAAGAACTGCAAATGGATACAAGGACATTTTATGAGTTGAAGAAAATGTCATAAAACTAGATGGTGTTGATGGTTGCATCACTCTCTACATTTACAAAAGTAATTAAACTGTGCATTTATCTTGGGTGAATTGTGTGCATGTAAATTGTATCTCCATAAAGCTACTAAAATAAATTAAAAATGAAAAAGTACTAGAAGAGAAATAGGAAAATTAATATATGTTTATTAAATACTGTAGAAACAAATGATGTGGGAATGAACCCAAAAAGATAAAAATAACATTTCAAAGAAATAACTGACAATTACTAAAGCTTGGAAGAGCAGTGGAAAAGACAAGAAGGAATAAAAAAGCATGAGTTTTCACATCAGAAGTCAGTAGACTGAGCTGCTCTAAGGAGGGTATAAAATATTACTAACAAGTTTGGTTGAGTTTAAGGTATCTGATAGGCACCTGGAAATGCAACCCCGGAGATCAGACTAATGTCAGTTTGAAGGAGATACATTTGGGAATCATCCACAGAGTTGAAATCATGGGAGTGAGAGAGATCATCATGACAGTGAGTGTTAAGAACAAGCAAGACAGGACAGACTCTTCTGGAAAACACACACCTATGGAGCCTGAGGAGCAGAGTTAGAACAGACATAGTTACGGAACTACAAAAAAGAAAGAAAGAAAATCTACAATGTCTTCATGAGATACATATTTTGTTTTTTATTTTTTAAAGTTTCATTTCCCTTTTATTTGTCATAAATGACAGTATTTCAATGTTTTTTAATGGCTGAGTAGTATTCCATTGTATATAGAGAGCACATTCTGTTTATCCATGCATCTGTTGATAGACACTTAGATTGATTGCATTATCTTGGCTATTGTGAATAGTGTTGCTGTAAACGCAGGAATGCAGATATCTGTTTAACACATTGATTTATTCTGGTTACATACCCAGTAGTGGGATTGTTAGATCATCTGGTAGTAGTGTTTTTAATTTTTCAGGAACCTCCATAATGTTTTTCATAATGGCTAGACTGATTTCCATTCCCACTAATGGTATGTAAGGGATCCCTTTTCTATATCCTTTCCATCACTTGTTATCTTTTGTCTTTTTGATAAAAGTCATTCTAGCTGGAGTGAGGTAATATCTCATTGCAGTTTTCATTTGCATTATCTGATGATTACTTGATCTTAGCCAAAAGGCCAAGAAGTGATCTCTCTGATGATTAGTGATGTTGAGTATTTTTTTTCATGTACCTGTTGGCTATTTGTATATCTTCTTTGCAAAATGCCTAAGAGATCTCTTGCTGAATTTTAAAATCAAGTTATCTGTTTTTGCTATTGAGTTGCTTGAGTTCCTTACGTATTTTGGACGTTAATCTCTTATGAAATATATAGTTTGGCAGAGCGTGGTGACTCGCACATGTAATCCTAGCATTTTGGGAGGCCGAGGCAAGTGGATTACCTGAAGTCAGGAGTTTGAGACCAGCCTGGCCAACATGGTGAAACCCCGTCTCTATTAAAAATACAAAAATTAGCTGGGCATGGTGGCACGCACATGTAATCCCCGCCACTCGGAAGGTTGAGGCAGGAGAATCGCTTGAACCCAGGAGGCGGACGTTGCAGTGAGCCAAGATTATGCCATTGCACTCCAGCCTGGGGGACAAGGGTGAAACTCCGTCTCAAAAGAATAAAATAAAATAAAATACATAGTTTGCAAATATGTTCTCCCATTCTGTAGGTTGTCTCTTAACACCATTGTTTCCTTTGCTGTGCAAAAGCTCTTCAGTTTGATGTAATCCCATTTGTCCATTTTTTGCTTTCGTTGCCTGTGCTTTTGAGGTAAATTATTGCCCAGACCAATGTCACAGAGCTTTCCCCTGTGTTTTCTTCTAACAGTTTCATAGTTTTGGAGGCTTAAATTTAAGGCTTTAATCCACTTAGAGTTGGTTTTTTTTATATGGAGAGAGATAAGGATCTAGTTTCAATCTTATGCGTGTGGCTATCCAGTTTTCCCAACACCATTTATTAAAAAGACTGTCTTTTGCCCATTGTGTGTTCATGGCACCTTTATCAAAAATCAATTTACTGGCCAGGTGCAGTGGCTCACACCTATAATCTCAGTAGTTTGGGAGGCTAAAGCAGGCAGATGACTTGAGCTCAGAAGTTCGGGACCAGCCTGGCCAACATGGTGAAACCTCGTCTCTACTAAAATTACAAAAATTATCTGGGTACGGTGGTGCATGCTTGTAATCCCAGCTACTCGAGAGGCTGAGGCATGAGAATCACTTGAACCTGGGAGGCAGAGGTTGCA
>NW_012110252.1:4373502-4395189 GCF_000951045.1 Mandrillus leucophaeus
AAAAAAAAAAAAAAAAGATATTAACTCTGATCCATGAACATGGAATGCTTTTCCATTTGTTTGTGACACCTATGATTTCTTTCAGTAGTGTTTTTAGTGTTTTGTAGTTCTCCTTGTAGAGAACTTTCACCTCTTTGGTTAGATGTATTCTTAGGTTATTTTTTTATAGCAATTGTAAATGGAGGCCAGGCGTGGTGGCTCATGCCTGTAATCCCTGCACTTTGGGAGGCCAAGGCAGGTGGATCACCTGAGGTCAGGAGTTCGAGACCAGCCTGGCCAACATGATGAAACCCTGTCAGTAGTAAAAATACAAAAAATTAGCTGGACGTGGTGATGCACACCTGTAATTCCAGCTACTTAGGAGGCTGAGGCAGTAGAATTGCTTGAACCCTGGAGGCAGAGGTTGCAGTGAGCTGAGATCGTGCCACTGCACTCCAGCCTGGGCAACAAGCCGAAAACTCTGTCTCAAAAAAAGAAAAAAGAAATGTCTAAGAAACAGAGGAGGAGCAGTACATGAGAACGATGGAAGAGTTTGAAAATGAGAAAGGCATGAAGAAGGAAGTAGAAGGAATAGGAAAAAGGAAGACAATAGAAGAGATACAGAGAAAAAATTAAAGGCAGATGGAGAATTTTATATGAGGCTTAGTTGACATTTCCTGGGTACTATCCCCATCATGGGAGGATTCTCTGCCCCACATCCCTGTCTCCACCCTGCTTCCCCATGCCAAGCCTGCCCTTCCTTTTTGCAACATCAGCACTCTTCCTGTGTCTGTGCCCCTCAAGACCGAGAATCCATAGCACCTTCCTGTGGGTGGTAGAGGAGAGGGAGGAAGTCTTCCTGGGACAGAGACAAGAAGCCCTGGCCAAAGACTGCTCAGATTTTAAAGAGATGCAAGTTTTCAACACAGTCATCAAAAACTCAGTTATTTAATGCAACACATACTTCTGCACTGGATTTTTTGCTATAAGAGACATTATATGGGAAAGCTGAAGAAATATGAATATGGATGGTATTAATGTTTCAGTGTCAACTTCCCAATTTTAGTGGTTGTATTCTCGTTATGTAAGAGAATACCCCTCTTTGTGGAAAATATTAAAGTATTTGGAGTGATGGAGAATCATGGGGACAACTTCCTCTCAAGCAGTCCAGGGGATAAATGTTCTTTGTACTACACTTGCAACTTTTCTAGAAATTTAAAATTGCTTCAATAATTTTTAGAAGTTGTATATTAATGGGTAGGGTGGTTTCATACTAGTTTTTGGTTTATGGGTTAGTAGGACCAAATAGAACAAAATGGGAAACAGAGGGAAGTATCACATGCTTCCTAGCCCTGGTTCTGGTAGAACTCCAGGTTACACAAGACTGGAAGTCACTCTGTTTGCCTTGTGAAATGTAAACAAAAGCATTATACTTACACACTGTAATAATGTGCTTTCCTCACCCTAGCTAACAGCAGGACTCCAGTCATCAGACCAAATAAGCCCAGTCGATTGCACTGAGAAAGTTCGCTCCCACAAAGAAGAGGCAATTTAAGTAATTAGCCAGTCTTTATGGCCCTGATCATCTTCCAGGCTCAGCGGGGTTGGAGGGAGCACATGGCTATAGTGCAATAAAAGCAATTCTTCATTTTTACACTCTCTTCTCCTAACTCAAACTTTCAAAACATGCCCAGAGAGCACACTTTTCCTCAGTGTCTCTTGGTGCTCCAGATGGGACAGGGCTGATGGCTAACCCAAACCAGCACATACTGAGAAGGTATTGTTTCATTTTGAGTTTTGATTGTTTGTTTCAAAATAAAACCAGTTTTATTGTTTTTCCAGATTATAAAAGTAATCCATGCTTGTTATTAAAACAAATGAAGACGAAACAAATAAGGGTAGCTAGAAAGTAGAAAGTTAAAACTATTCATAATCTTCCCAATCAGAGAGAGTTATGGATCATATTTTAGTGTATTATCCTTCAAGTTTATATAATTGTAAATAAAAACATGTGTAAGATTTGAATATGTCCCCGAAATTTCATGTATTGGAAACTGAATTCCCAAATTTATACATTGATTGGAGGTGGCACCCTTAGGAGATAATTAGGATTAGATAAGGTTATTAGATGATGGAACTGGTGGCTTTATTAGAAGAAGAGAGACTTGAGCTGCTATGCACACTTTTTTCATGTCATATGATGCTCTCTGACATGTTATGACATAGCAAGGAGGCCTCACCAGATGCCAACACCATGCTCTTGGATTTCCCAGCCTCCAGAACCATGAGATGAGTAATATACTTTTCTTTATAAATTACCCAATCTGTGGTATTTTGTTACAGCAGCAAAAAATGGACTAAGACAATATGATTATATTAAGCAAGCTGTGTTAGAGCCATTGTAATTTTTACTTTCTCTTCCAGTATTATGAGCATCTTTATATGTTAATAAATATAAATCCATGACATCATATCATATAAAAGCCTTTGCTTAGCTCAGACAACCCAATAGAAAAACGGGCAAAGGACTTAAGCAGCCCAGGCATGTTGGCTCACACCTATAATCCCAACATTTTGGGAGATTGAGGTAGGTGGATTGCTTGAGCCCAGGAGTTCAAGACCAGTCTGGGCAACATGGCAAAACCCTGTCTCTACAAAAAATACAAAAATTAGCCAGGTGTGGTGGTGCATGCCTGTAGTCCCAGCTACTTGGGAGGCTGAGGTGGGAGGATCACTTGAGCCCAGGAGATTGAGGCTGCAGTGAACCATGATCGCACCACTGCACTCCAGCCTGGGTAACAGGGCAAGACCCCATCTCGAAAAAAAAAGAAAAAAAAAAAAGAGTTAAACAGTTTTTTGGAGGAAATGCTCAATATGCATTAAAAGAATGTTCAGCTTCATTAGTCATCAGGGAAATTCAAATTAAAACCACAATGTAATACTACTACATATACACCAAAATAGCTAAAATGAGAGAAACAGATAAAATCACATGTTGACAAGACTGTGAAGCAGTTAGAACTCTCATACTCTTCTGGTGGGCAGGTAAACTGGTACTACCACTTTGGAAAGCTGTTTTACAGTATCTAGAAAAGCTAAACATATGTGCAGATGGTCCTTGACTTGTGATGATTCAACTTATGATTTTTAAACTTTACAATAGTGCAAAAGTTATACAGTAGAAGGCATATTTTTGTTTTATTTTGTTTTGTTTTGCGATGGGAGTCTCGCTCTGTCACCCAGGCTGGAGTCCAACGGCATGATCTTGGCTCACTGCAACTTCCATCTCCTGGGTTCAAGTGATTCTCCTGCCTCAGCCTCCCTAGTAGCTGGGATTACATGTGCCCGCCACCATGCCTGGCTAATCTTTAGATGAGGTTTTTAGAAGTAGAGCTTCTCCATGTTGGTCAGGCTGGTCTTGAACTCCTGACCTCAGGTGATCTGCCCACCTCAGCCACCAAAAGTGCTGGGATTATAGGTGTCATTTCCACCCAGCTGGAAGCATACTTTGAATTTTTATATTTTCCTGGGCTAGTGATATGCAGGACAGTACTCTGATGATGCTAGGCAGGGCAGGGAGCAAGAGCTCCTAGTCAGTCACATAATCATAAGGATAACCAACTGATACTGTGTGGTGTACTGCATTGCCAGATGATTTTGACCTGCTGTAGGCTAATGTAAGGTTTTCTGAGCACATTTAAGGTAGGCTAGGCTAGGCTATGGTGTTCTGTAGATTAAGTGTATTAAATGTATTTTCAATTTAATAGTATTTTCAACTTACGATGGGTTTATTGGGACATAATTCCATTGTAAGTCAAGGAACATTTCTATATGTATAGTTCAGCAATTGTATTCCTAGATATATAAACAAAAGAAGTGCATATATGTATTGACTAAAAGATAGGTAAAAGAATGTCCGTGGCCTCACTAATCATAATATCCCCAAATTCGAAACAACCAAATGTCCATCTATAGTAGAACAGAAAATACATTGTGGAGAATGAATGGATTAAAACTGTGCATAACAACATGATTTACTCACATTCATAATGTTGAACACAAGTTTGTGAAAGTTACACACTGTATAATCCATGTACGTGAACATCAAGAGGGAGCAAACTAACCTACGGTGCAGGAGGTCAGGAGAGAGGTTACTCTTCACTGCAGCTGGGGAAACTGCAAGGAAGTACGTGAACACTTCTCAGATAAGGCAAAGTTCTCATTCTTGATCTGCATGCTGGATATACGGGTTTATTCACTAAGTGAAAATTTATCAAGCTGTACACTTAGGATCTGTGTATTTTTTCTGTATGTAATATGCTGTTAACTACCACATGTAGTAATACTACTAATAAAATTAACTGATCAGTTCTTAAAATCTGGAATCTATAGGGTTACATTTAAATATTTTTCTCACGGTCAAATTGTAGAAATTTCCTAATCTGTAGGGTAAAAAAAAAAATATCCAAACTGCATACAATATTCATGGCATTTTAATTTTTAACCACTTTCAACTATTTTGACCTATATCTACCTGTCTCCTCTCAATATGTTGTCCTCTGATAGATAGCAAACAACACCCACAAACATCCATGGGTCCATGAGTCACCCGAAGGGCTAGAACAGTGGTTCTTACCAAAAGCTACAACAAAATCACCTGAAGCTCTTGTACATCTAGACAAGCACAAGCTAGGTTGTTCTTAACTGCATATTGTTCATGTTAAAGATTTCCACCCAGACTCCATCTCAGAGCTGAGACACTCGTCTTCATCTTCCCAGCTGCTGGGAGTGTTGCTTGCTGAGAACTCACAGCCAGTTCCTCCCCAGAAATTGCTCTCTGCAAAAGAAAGCTGCTGGCTCAAGATTTTGCTTCTCACAGGAGGCAGCCCACATCTAATGACTGGTCCACACAGCAATAGAAAGTCTGGCCCCCCGGCCTCAACAGACAATCCCAGCTCCAGGGTGCCCCATGACGTTACTGAAGCTTCTGTTGCAACAACATCGCAGTTTTCAAATTTACCCTGTATCCAATCCTTCTCCCTTTACTTCCTCTCAGGTTTGTGTTTGAGACTACTCCCCACAAACATCCTGCATGCAAATCTCCATTTCATAGTTTGTTTCCTGGGGAACCTGCCCGAAGACATTCACTTATGAGGACACATTCAAAATACATGTCACATAATTGACGCTAATGTTGTTCAGGATAGGCTTTATGGAGAAAGCGATATTTAAGGTTACAAAAAAAGATGATTTTGGAGAAAGCAATGTAAAGCTTGCCAGATGAGGAAGCCCAGGAATGCATACGGTGAGAAGCTAAGAGATGAACAAAGTAAGTGGAGGGACCACTGTGAAGGTCGCCTAACCAGAGCAGGAGATGGCTTTATTGAGCCATCTCAATAAATAGAGACCCAGGTTATAAACCAATCATAGGGCTGTGGGAGGGGAAAAAAAAGTCTTAGCAGGAAATGTGTTTTTGTATAATGGGAACACTTTGTTGATGTTTCAGCAAGTGATCGCAAAGGAAAAGCTGTTTTTAGATAAATCTAGCGTCAATGTGCAAGTCTGATTGCAGGGGGCATTGGCAGTCTGAAGATCCGAATGGCAGATGGGGCCGCAATCCTGGGGAAAGGTGTGACTCACTTTGCAACTAGCTCACAGCATAGACACGAGAACTAACTTCCCGTATTTGAAGGACCATCAAAAGAAAGAAGAGTTAGCCTTGCTCAGTGGGGCAACACTGAGCTCTTAGGGAAGCAAAATAGTGAAATGCAAAGAAATGTGTGAAACCAGAGAGCTATCCACCTATGATGGGACTTCTCTTTGGTGGAGGTGAGTTCACATCTCTGGAGATTTTAATCAAAAGGTGATATGGTTTCTTACCAAAGGTAAGAGGACCCTAGCAATGAAAGGAAGGTAGAAGTAGAGTTCCTTTAACCTTTCGAGACTTCTGCAAAAATAAAAGAAAAAAAAGCTTTAACTCCACCAAGAAATATTTTGCTACATTTTGGTGACTTCTGGAGACATGGGGTGAAGAAATGTGGTCAAATAGCCTCCAAGTTTTCAAACCCAGAGGATGGAACGCAGTTGGTAAAACTGGTCCAACAGGAAAGTTTAACAACTGGGCATTTTTTCAAACAACAAAGCAAACAATCTGATTTGACTTTGAGTTAAAGTGGAAAGGATGCATGTGGTGTCTTGTGCCAACCACAAGACAGGAGCCACAAAGGTAGGTTGTATGCCTCACTTTCCTGCAAAGCTCATTCCCATTTTTCAAAATGGAGCTTCTCCTGCCACCTGGCTCTCAGAAGCTCCATTGCCTCAGAGCTCCTGCGCTACCAGAGAAGAAAAGGAATCCTCGCAGCAGCAAACCAAGGCTTCAAAGTTCCCTAATGGTTTCTTTGCCCTCACTGCTGCATGCCACAAAAAGACCATGCTATGAAAAGACCAACATCTCCAAGCGTAGCTGGAGATGACTTTCCTTTCACTTCTAGTTACAACTGAACTTACTTATTCTTTGTCTTCTAAAGAAGCCATTCATTTGTTGAGAACTTTTCTGGTGTCTGGTTCTGGAATTTGTCTTTTAGATGACAATTTTTTTTTTCTCTAGAGTTAGACAAAGACTCCATGGCATTTTATTATATTTATAGTGTATTTTTATTATAGTTATCCAATCAGTGTTTTTCTTTTCAATGGAGTCCTTTTTCAAGTTTTTTTCTTTTTTTCTTTTCTTTTTTTTTGTTGTTGTTGTTGTTTGTTTTTTGAGACAGGGTTTCACTCTGTCAGCTACGCTGGAGTGTAGTGGCGCGATCTCAGCTCACTGCAACCTCCACCTCCTGAGTTCAAGCCATTCTCCTACCTTAGCCTCCGGAGTAGCTGGGACTAAAGGTAGGCATCACCATGCCTGGCTAAGGTTTGTATTTTTTTGTAGAGACAGGTTTCACCATGTTGGTTAGGCTGGTCTCGAACTGCTGACCTCAAATGATCCACCCACCTTGGCCTCCCAAATGCTGGGATTACAGGCGTGAGCTACCATGCCCAGCCCCGATTTGATTTTATTATACCAATATTATCTTCTCCCCCTCCCACAGTTCCCCAAACACTTCTCTACACACTCTGGTCAGGCACAGTTTCCCACTTGTGGAGTTGATATTTGGGGCTCGTACTGGAAGAAAGATAAAAACAGAAGGAATTTGGCCTGCTTCCTTCACACAGCACTCCTCCATCTTCCACACATGCGGCATTTGTTCTCACAGTGCGTGTCAGAATGGCATGCCAGCACCGGCCTCTGGTCTGGCATACACAGAAAGGGTGAAAAGTACACACGGTGACCATTGTCGGTTTGCAGATTTCCTGCTGCATGCTCACATGTCTAGAACCAGTTTTGCTACTATCACACCGCTAACCACAGAAGCCAGAAAAAGAAAATACATTTTTTTTTTTTTTTTTTTGAGATGGAGTCTCGCTTAGTCGCCAGGCTAGAGTGCAGTGGCATGATCTTGGCTCACCGCAACCTCCACCTCCCTGGTTCAAGCAAGTCTCCTGCGTCAGCCTCCTGAGTAGCTGGGATTACCGGCACGTACCACCACGTCAAGCTAATTTTTGTATTTTTAGTAGAGATGGGGTTTCACCATGTTGGCCAGGCTGGTCTTGATCTCCTGACCGTGTGATCCACCCGCCTTGGCCTGTCAAAGTGCTGGGATTACAGGAGTGAGCCACCACGCCGGGCCTGGGAAAATACATTTTCAACAGAGAATTTTCTTACTATTAAGGAAGAGAGTGTTCTTTCAGCAAAGACAGGCTTTAGCCACACCTGTTTTTATAAGGATTTGAGGGAAGGGAAATATGCCAAGAGACAACTTCAGAACTTTATAAAGACAAGAGTGACCTCTTCAAAACAGCTAGGAGAGTGGGTCTTTAGTGGTGAGGTCTTCATCTCTGTCCGATCTCTCTAGGCTGAAGGAAAGATGTGAATTTGCTGTGAAGGGATATTCTTCTCAAGGACACTTACCGTCTGTTGCCTGGGGATAGGAAGGTAAGTCATCCGGTGTCAAGAACCTTACTGGTAAAATAATAAAACTATATATTCATTCGGATTTGTGCTCTTTAAGTGAGAGGGGTTCTAGAACAGCCTTTCTGTCTGGACTCCTTGATGGTAAACCATCCCATGTGAGGTCTGCTCTTTACTGTGTGGATGAGGCCAGGGCTGTTATTCGACATCCTGGGGCCAGCTTGCCGCTCTGCTCCATGCCCATAGCCTGCAGTCTAACCTCAGCCAGCTCTGGTGTGATTGTACTTAGTACATCAGTGGTCATGAGAAAACCAGCTAAGAAAGCACGGAGCTTCAACTGGAACAAAATATGTGTACAACACCCATGACTATGTGGCTGTTTTATCCCCACTGCTCCTTTCTTTTCTGCAGAAGGTTCTTTTTAAATTTTAACGTATATTTGTCCAATTGTTTGGTAATGCATGTCCATGTTTTCAGAAACAGTGAATCAAATCTGAACTGGAACAACTCTTCCTCACTCACCTCCTGCACCCAGCACCTGCCTCGTTGTGGGAATGCCCCATCCTTGGTGTCTTAAAATTTGCAGAGCTTCTTTACTTGTACATAAGACATGTGCATATACAGAGCAAAAATTCTGCACGACCTCACTTATGTGTGGACTCTAAAAACGTCACACTCACAGAAGTGGAGAGTAGAATGATGGTTACCAGAGGCTGGAGGGAGGGGCGGGCAGGGAAAGGGAAGAGGTTGATCAATGGGTACAAAGTGATTATCAGTTAGAAGGATTAAGTTCTGGTGCTCTACTGCACTGCGTGGTGACTATAGTTAATACTAATGTATTGTATATTTCAAAAGACCTGAAGGAGAGAATTTTAAGCGTTCTCACCACAAAGAAATGGTAACTACTGGAGGTGATGGATATGCTAATTAGCCTGGTTGTATCATTCCCCAGTGTTTATGTGTATCAAAACATCACATTTTATCCCATAAATGCATGCAATTATTTTTTAATTAAAAACTTTTTTAAACTTAGGCCAGGCGTGGTGGCTCATGCCTGTAATCCCAGCACTTTGGGAGGCTGAGGAGGGTGGATCATTTGAGGTCAGGAGTTCGAAACCAACCTGACCAACATAGGGAAACCCCCTCTGTACTAAAAATACAAAAATTAGCTGGGCGTGGTGGCGCGTGCCTCTAATCCTAGCTACTCAGGAGGCTGAGGCGGGAGAATCACTTGAACCCAGGAGGCAGAGGTTTCAGTAAGCCGAGATCGTGCCACTGCACTCCAGCTTGAGCGACAGAGTACAGGCTCTGTCTCAAAAAAAAAAAAAATCTAAAAACTTCAAAAATAAATATGTGTCTTATTGTCCCAAATGTTTCACACACCAAAAAGCCATTCTGTTCTAAACCTTGTTTTTCTTTTCATTGAACAATATTTTTTGGAGAGCTTTCCAAAGAAGCACATATAGAAATTCATTTTTTTTGTAGCACTATAGCATTTTATTTTTGCACAATTTATTTCAAAGCCTCTATTGAGGGACACGTAGACTGTTTACAATGCTTTACTATTATTAAAAAAAAAAAAAAAAAAGAATGTTGCAGTGATTTACCTTACACATATATCTTTTGCCTTGTATCTATAGAATAAATTCCTAGAAATAGAATTGGGAGGGATATACATTTGTAATAAATATCACCAAATTGTCCTCTGTAGGCTTTGGCTTATCACTTTATAACATAAAAATTTCTATAATATATAACCTTACCTCATACCATATGAAAAATTAACTCAAAATGAAACAAAGGCCTAAATGTAAGAGAATATAGAGGGATACATCCTTATGATCTTAGGTTTGGCAATAGGTTCTTTGTTCTGAGAATGCCAACTCTCCTCACAGTGTCAGAAGCTCAAGCAACAAGAGAAAAACAGAGATGCAATGAATTTCAACAAAAGTTTAAACTTTTGTGCACTGAAGAACTCTATCAAAAAAGAGAAACGACAACCCACAGAATCAGAGAATATGTTTGCCAACTGTATGTATCTGTTCAGGGTCTGTCTAATGTCCTGTGATTTCAGAGATTCTTTTTTTATTTTTTATTTTTTTTGAGACAGAGTCTCACTCTGTTGCCCAGGCTGGAGTGCAGTGGCGCGACCTCAGCTCACTGAAACCTCCGCCTCCCATATTCAAGTGATTCTCCTGTCTCAGCCTCCCAGTTAGCTGGGATTACAGGCACACGCCACTACACCTGGCTAATTTCTGTATTATTAGTAGAGATGGGGTTTCGCCATTTTGACCAGGCTAGTCTCAAACTCCTGACCTCAAGTGATCTGCCCACCTTGGCCTCCCAAAGTTCTGGGATTACGGGCGTGAGCCACCACACCTGACCTGAGATTCTTTACGTCCATTTGGCATCTAGTAACTGCAAGGCCAGCAAACAAGTGTTTACCTCTCTCCTTCAAGAAGGGGCATTCCTCTCCAAGGATGGGGCATTCCCACAGCGAGGCAAGCCTGGGTGCGGGAGGCAAGTGAGGGAGAGTTATTCCCGTCCACATTTGATTCACTGTTTCCAAAAACATGGAAATTCATTATCATACAATTGGACAAATATACGTCAACTTGACTAGAATTCTCCTGTCATGTGCAGACAGGCTGATCCAAGTCTGTACCTCCACCCGCCTTCTATATAACTCTCACACACCAAACCAATATTTCCCTTATCCTAAATCATCCCAAGGCCAGGTTCCAGGCAACTAGAGCCACCCCTATAGCCCAGGCTCACCCATGTTATTCAAAGTAGCCAGTCCTAAACTGATGGCCCGGCCCGGCCTCGCCTTTCCTGCAGAAACTCCAGCAAGGGCTCTGGCTCATGCCTTCTCACTCGTCTTTTGCCTCTTGACCATCCTAATGCTTCCGCTGTGGCCCTGTGTGTTGTGGCGTGTCCCCTCCGCTCAGGAACTGTAAGTAAGAAAACTCTTCTTTCAGTAGCATTGACCTCTCCGCATCATCATTCAGTCACCTCCATAAACTAAAATCCTGCTGTTACAATTGAGACAAGTATCCAGAATATATAAAGAATAGTCACAAGTCAACAATAAAAACACAACCCAAATCAAACATGAGCAAAGATCTCAAACAGACAGTTCTCCAAGGAGGATATACAAAGGGCCAGCAAGCCCAGGAAAAAGATGCCCAACATCATTAATCACCAGGGAAACGCAAACCAAAACCACTGTGATGTGAACAATGTGAATGTAATGAAGGCTGCTGAGCGGTACAATTAAAAATGCCTCCAACAGGCCAGGTGCAGTGGTTCACACCTATAATCCCAGCTCTTTTGGAGGCCAAAGTGAAAGAAGCCCTTGAGCCCAGGAGTTCAAGACCAGCCTGGGCAATATAGGGAGAACCCAGCTCTACAAAAAATAAAAAATTAGCTGGGTGTAGTGGTGCATGCCAGTAGTCCCAGCTATTCAGAAGGCTGAGGTGGGAGGATCGCTTGAGCCTGGGAGGTTGAGGCTGCAGTGAGCTGTGACTGCACCACTGCACTCCAGCCTGGGCGAGAGTGAGACTTTGTCTCACAACAACAACAGGCTAAAATTATAACTTTTATGTGCTGCATATTTTACCACAGTAAGAAAAAACAATTAAAGCATTGTATTAGTCAAGGTTCTCCAGAGAAATAGAACCAATAGAATTTGTTTGCTTGTTTATTTATAAGATATCGATTGGCTCATCTAGGACCAGAAATATCATTTGACCCAGCAATCCCATTACTGTGTATATACCCAAAGGATTATAAATCATTCTACTATAAAGACATATGCACAGGTATGTTTACTGTGGCACTATTTACAATAGTAAAGAGTTGGAACCAACCCAAATGCCCATCAATGACAGACTGGATAAAGGAAATGTGGGACATATACACCATGGAATACTATGCCGCTATGAAAAAGAATGAGTCCTTTGCATGGGTCGTTTATCCATGTCCTTTGCAGGGTCATGGATAAAGCTGGAAACCATCATTCTCAGCAAACACACACAGGAACAGAAAACCAAACACCACATGTCTCACTCATGAGTGGGAGTTGAACAATAAGAACACATGGACACAGGGAGGGGAACATCACACACCAGGGCCTGTCGGGCGGTTGAGGGGAAAGGATAGAGAGAGCATTAGGACAAATACCTAATGCACGTGGGGCTTAAAACCTAGATGACAGGTTGATAGGTGCAGCAAACCACCATGGCACATGTGTACCTATGTAGCAAACCTGCATGTTCCGTGCATATATCCCAGAACTTAAAGTAAAATAAAATAAGATAGATACTGATTGGATCACATGATTCTGGAGGCTACGTCCCGCTGTGAGCCACCTGTGAACTGGACATCTAGGAAAGCCTATGGTGTCCGAAAGTCCCAGAGGTGGCGAATCAATGGTGTAGATTCTAGTCCTGGTTCCCCTAAGGCCTGAGAACTGGTTCTTTTAAGGCCTGAGAACCAGGAATGGTGAGGGCTGGAGAAGACTGATATCCCACCTCAGTAGTCAAGCAGAGTTAATTCAACCTTCCTCTGCCTTCTTGTTTTATTCAGGCCCTTGGTAGATCTGATAATGCCCACCCACGTTGACCATCTTCTTTACTCAGTCCAACCATTCCAATGCCAATCTTTTCTGGGAACACCCTCACAAACACACCAGAAATAAGGTTTAACCAACCAGCTGGGTATCCCATCACCCAGTCAAGTTGACACATGAGTAACCATCTCAAACATAGACCACAAAAACAAAACCAAAAAAATCACAGTGATATACCACTTCGACTTATGAGTATGGCTGTATGAAAACAAGAAAGCCCCTAAAAAACAGACCATAGCAAATATCGGTGAGGATGTGGAGAAACTGAAATACTCATACATTGCTGGTGGAAAGGGAAAACGGCACAGCCACTGTAGAACAGTTGACCAGTTCTTCAAAACATTAAATACTGAGTTACCGCTAGATCCAGCAATTCTACTCCCAGATATATATCCAGGAGAAATAAAAACGTATCCACACGAAAACTTGAACACAAACATTCACAGCAGCACTATTCATAATAGCTAAAAGGTGGAAACAATCCAGACACCCAATAACTAGTGAATAGGTCAACAAAATGTAGTTTGTCCACACAATGGAATATTATTTGGTCATAAAAATAGGCTGGGTGCGGTGGCTCATGCCTGTAATCCAGCACTTTGAGAGGCCAAGGCGGGCGGATCACTTGAGTTCGGGAGTTCAAGACCAGCCTGGCCAACGTAGTGAAACCTCGTCTCTACCAAAAATACAAAAATTAGTCAGGCGTGATGGCGGGCACCTGTAATCCCAGCTACTCGGGAGGCTGAAGCAGGAGAATCGCTTGAACCCAGGAGGTGGAGGTTGCAGTGAGCTAAGATGGCGCCACTGCACTTCAGCCTGGGCAAGAGAGTGAGATTCTGTCTCAACAACAACAACAAAGTGAATGAAGTACAGAAACACTACAACATGGATAAACCATGAAAACATTATGCTAAGTGAAAGAAGCCAGTCACAAAAGATTACTTACTGTGTGATTCCATTATGAGAAATCTCCTGAATGGGCAAAATGTATAGAGACAGAAAGTAGATTTGTGATTGGCTTAGGGCTGGGGACAAGGAGGGGATTGGGGAGCAATTTTAAAGAGGTACAAGATTTCTTTAGGAATAATGGAAAAGTTCTAAAATTGACTGCAGTCATGGTTGCATGGCTTCATGAAAACACTAAGAACCATTTAAATGCACACTGTAAATGGGTGAACTATGTAGGATGTGAATCTATCTCAATGAAGCTGTTACAAAACAAATGTAATCTCATTACTAAGGAATGCGTGTCTGGGAGGGGCGGGAAATCAATGGCGGGGCTTTCGTGATTATCCTCACTCAAGAGCCTGTTGAATCTTGATTCATATCACAGTCGAGCATGCCTAGGCCTCCTCTGAAAATGCCCCATTTTAAGCACTGGGAATGGGAGCCCACCACTTTGCCATTGGGTGATTTTAAATCAGTAAAAATATTCCAACCACTACATACAGCTGATTCATCACCATTTAACTTCTGGCTTTTCTCCATATTGAAATGAAGAATAAAATCAAAGAAAATGGCATTCTTGAGGCAAATGATTCTACAAAGCAGACTACCCAAAGGTGATCTGAAACAGGAGTCTTAGACCCGTGTCCACAAGATAGGTGATTCATGCATCGAATACGCAGGTATAGTAGACAACACCTGACAGCCATTCATCATTTAAACATCTACTGAAGAGCATAATTTATTTATCCTATTGTTCACTGAATCTTTGGATTGACCTCATTAAAAAAAAACAAAAAGATCCTACAAATCAATAAGTAAAAGACCACTGGCAAAGAACATGCACATACCATTCACAGAGAGAAAAAAATGTGAAAATAGGATTTAAGTACGAAAAAGTGTCTACCCTCTTCGGCACCTTAAGAGATTCAAGTTAAAACTACCCCCCAAATCCATAATTCCTCATCAGAGTGGCAAAGATTAAAACATTTTCAAACGTGTTAAAAAAATAAGACTCTCATGCATTATTAGTGTAAAAGTAAATTGGCACAATGTCTCTGAAAAGCAATCAGACAGCATCTAACAAAACCTAAGATGCGGCTGGGCACGGTGGCTCACGCCTGTAATCCCAGCACTTTAGGAGGCCGAGGCAGGTGGATCACTTGAGGTCAGGAGTTCAAGACCAGCCTGGCCAACATGGAGAAACCCCATCTCCACTAAAACACAAAAATTAACCGGGCGTAGTGGCGCGTACCTGTAATCTTGGCTACTCGGGAGGCTGAGGCAGAAGAATCGCTTGAACCTGGGAGGTGGAGGTTGCAGTGAGCCGAGATCACACCACTGCACTCCAGCCTGGATCATTGTCTCAAAAAAAAAAAAAACATGTGAGATTCCAACCCCTTGGGCTCAGCAATTACACTTCCAGAAGTCATGCCTCAAATGCACTTTTCTCTCTTCTAGATCTTTTCTTCTCTCTGTCCTAATCTCCACTCCATGCCTCAAGTGAAGCCAATAAATGGGTAATAATTCCCTTAAACTCTGTGGAATTAATTTCTTCTTGACTACAGGATAGGCAGTTCAAAAAAAAAAACCGCCGGATTCCTTAATAATTAAATAGAAACCTTAAAGTTCCTTCTAAAAAGGTTCACGGCTATAAAAGTAATAAATGAATCGCCCAAAATATTGCACTGTGGGTCGGGTTAATAATCCTGTTGGACAGGAGCTGGCTATACTCAGTTTGGGCGGCCGAGCCCAGACATCAGCATATGTGCTACTGTAGCTCCCTCTTTTGGCCGAATGCAAAATCAAATTTATGTGGTCGCTTTTGGTCAACAGTGTTTTCCATAGCTGCTTACAAGCATTGAGTTTCCTGCGACTTCCTGTTCACTGCCTCTGCTCTCCTCAAGTTCTCAGTTTTTTCTTGCATCAACTAGGCTTGCCTCCTCCTTCTCAGGGAAGATCAAGATCCCCTGATATTCCTAATCTTAGCTCCTAAGATTTGCCCCTTCCACTACCCTGTTTCCTGGCTGTTTGCACCATAGCCTCCCTCCTTGAGTAATTCTAGTTCAATCTGTTCTCTCTGTATCTATCTGCCTCCGTACTGGCCATTTACCATGTGCCCACATTGCACCTGGGCCTCTGCACTCACTCACTGCCCCCTCTCACCTGCACTTGCCTGAGTGCTCTCCATTCATTCCTTGATCCAGGGTTTTTTAAAATGAGGTCTGTGGACAATCAACATGCTCTCCACCTGGCTTCTTGCTACAGGGCAGATTCCTGAGCTCCCTGAATCAGACTTTCTGGAACCCTGGAACCTGCATTTGTAATAAACACCCTAAATCATTTTTATGTACATGCACACACATACACACAAACACACACACACAATATATAAACCGCCCTGATGTCTTTGTTTGTCTGTTTGTTTTACTAAGCCATATGATCTTGTCCAGAAACTTGCCATGGCTCCAAACCATCTAAAGATTCAAATGCAAAAGACTCACACTGGCTTTCAAGGCTTTTGGTAAATTGTTTTATATATTAACTGTTGTTCTTTCCTATAAGAGGATTATATTTCCCGTTTCCCAGGGATGGCAGCCATGGCCAAGTGACTTGCTTTGGCCAGTGAAACGTAAATAGCAGTAACATAAGCCACAGTCAGGCTGACACTATGAAAACCATTGAACAGTTCTGCCATATTTTCTTTCCCTTGGCCAGAACTGATGATAACCAAGATCGAAGCTGCCTCTTTAGCCTAACCCCAGAACAAAGGAGCCACAGAGCAGAGCTACAGATACCCACAAGGGAAATGTAATGTATGAGAGAACTAAGCTTGTAGTATTGCTGTGATTTGGAGAGTCCTTTGTTACTGCAGTTTAACTGCCTAAGCCGACTGATACACAGTATTTCACAATTTGCTTTTCTAACTGTATTTCCCATTATTCCCTAACACTTATTCCAACTCCTGCCAGACTGAACTACTTGCTTTTCCCCAAAGACCAACAAATTTCTCCAACTCTGTGCAGTTATTTGCTTCCTATCTCCTGCCTGCCAAAAACACCTCTTGAAGTTTAATTTCAACCTTCAAGTCCATCTTAAGTGCTCCTTTCTCTGTGCAGAGGTGTCCGATCTTTTGGCTTCTCTGGGCCACACTGGAAGAAGAACTATCTTGGGCCACACGTAAGATATACTAACACTAATGATAGCTGGTGAGCTAAACAACAACAACAAAAATCTCATGATGTTTAAAGAGAGTTTACGAATTTGTGTTGGGCCACATGCAGCCCACGGTCCACAAGCTAGACAAGCTTGATAAAAAGCCTTTCCCCATTCCTTTGATGGCCTAGGAACACCCCCGACCCACCCTCCATTATGGCAACTACTGTAACCTATGTTTATTGTTTTTACGTATTTTCTTATCACCTCCCCCAAGAAAAAAATCATAAACTCCTTGAGATTAAAGACGATCTTACTGGCCAAGCGCAGTGTCTGACGCCTATTAAGCGGAGCAAATTGTGACGGGCGGATCACCTGAACTCAGGAGTTCGAGACCAGCCTGGCCAACATGGTGAAACCTCATCACTACTAAAAATGCAAAAATGAGCCAAGCATGGTAATGTGCTTCTGTAATCTAAGCTACTTGTGAGGCTGAAGCAGGAGAATCGCTTGAAACCCAGGAAGCAGAGGTGGCAATGAGCTGAGATCGTGCCACTGTACTCCAGCCTGGAAGACAGAGCAAGACTCTGTCTCAAAAAAAAAAAAAAGACTATCTTATTCATCAATGTATTCCCTGAAGCTTTGCAAATAGTAGGTATCCACTCAAATATTTATCAAATTAGCACATTCAATTAGAGAATTGTTTAATATGTTTATGATTTTTTAATAGGAAGATTTTAAAGAACATATACTCATTGGGGAAGCAAAATTAAGATGCAAGAAGAATTAAAAATAATAGCAAATAGCAAAGATTCCTACTGAATAAAATATAGGCCAGGCACAGTGGCTCACATCTGTAATCCTAGCACTTTGGGAAGCCAAGGCAGGCAGATTGTTGAGGTCAGGAGTTTGAAACCAGCCTGGGCAACAGAGCAAGACCTCATCTCTACTAAAAATAAAAAACTTAGCCAGGCTTGGTGGTGTGCACTTGTAGTCCCAGCAGCTTGAGAGGCTGAGGTGGGAGAATCACTTGAGCCCTGGTGGTGGAGGTTGCAATGAGCCAAGATCATGCCACTGCACTCCAGCCTGGGTGACAGAGCAAGACCCCATTTCAAAAAAAATAAATAAAAATAAAGTATAACTCAAAGTTTAATGAACCTCTTTCTCTCTCTTTCTCTCTCTCTCTCTCTCATCTGTAAAAATAAGCATGTCTTGACCTTCATCTCTTTCTCTCCCTGGATATACCCAACAGATCTTAAAGTAAAACTTCACCAAAGGGAAACAATGTGTCACACGACTCATGAGTTATGACCGCTATTGTTACGGTCCATATGCTAAAGGCAATGATTTTTCTAATTGTGGACCAAATTAGCTTCTGTATATTCTTAGGCATAGGAAAAATGTATTTCCCTGCTTATGATTAAAAGCCAACAAAATATAATTCCAATTTTAAGACAAATCCCCTTGCCAAACCCCAACAGCAAAGTGCTGCCCCCACAACCCTCACAGCAAATAGAGTCCTTATTCTCAGTGACTAGCAGCTGCCTCTTTTCCCACTCCTCTCCAGCTTCGATTAACCTAACGCCCTCTGAGACATTTTGGCAGGAATCGCAAAGCTTCTTTCAGTTTGGGAATCTAATTTTAAAAGGATAGGAGACATTATTTTTGAACTGCTTATCAATCTTCTGCTGTGTGATGTTTTACTACAAGCTGAAGGCAAAAGTACTACACACGTATTAGGGACACAAAGTTGATTGCCAAAGCACTTCAAATCTGCCATCTGTGCCTAGGAAAACATATTATCTATTCACCCTCTTCATTATCTCAGAAAGGGAAACATTTCTTCCCCAAAAAATGCAAAATGACACAAAAACACATAAAGATTCCTGACCTTTTGTGAGTCCTTTTGCCAGCATTTTCTGAACTGTATTCTATGGAATGCGAGTGTCTCTGCATAGAGAATAGATGGTTAGCAACAAAGCAAGGACTTATGGGGTGGGGGAGTGTGAGGAATCAGTGATCAAACGAGCATGAAGAAAACTGAAAATTAGGCCACATCCTCTCTTAAACCCTCTCATCCTCTTTAAAATCCCCTTTGTTTATATACACGTCGAATCTTTCACACAATGCTGCAATAGAGAGTCCTGTTTCACTGCTACAGTGAAATCTATGAACATGTTTCCCAAGTTTTCCATCCTAGAATTAGCTTTTGTTTTTATGTTTTGTTTTGGAACACCCATTATCTTCTGGGCCACTAGTACTGGTTTTAATTGAGAAATAGTTTCACGTAGGTATGCTTGTATCATCCATCTAAAAATGAATGTTAAAACAAAAATGATCTGACTTAAAAATTCAGGTTATAGGACATACACGGATGTCCTATAGAAGACTGAGTGGTTGATTCACAAACACTATTCAAGAACACAGGGTTAATAGGTCTCCCAGATTAAATGTACCTGACAGAAAAAAGAAGTCCCATTAATATTCTCTCATTTTGATTATTGAAGGGCTTCAATGCACTCTTAAACTTCTGGATTCTTTCAGATCGAGAATAGTGCAGCCCAGACTGATGCTGTTGGTCAAGGCAAGTCTTTTTCTATTATATGTACAGAACTTTATTAATTAATGGTTTGTAAAGCCCTGGTCACACTCTCCACAGCATACATTCTTGTAAGGCTCTTTGCCAGTGTTCATGTATCATGCCCTCCTTAGGCCTAACTATTTGCGTGTTTTTGGAGTATGCACCAGAGTTTCCAGAGCATTTTAGCAGCTAGTAATAACTGCTCCCTCATTCAAGCAAATCTAAAATGCACTCATCAGAGGCACTATATATATATTTTTTAGGACTCATCTTAATTCTGGAATGATTTAGAGATGATGTAGTAGTCACTTGTTTTAACAAAAGCATAATAACCTGCTATTTTCTTTGTGTGAAGGTACAGCAACTTACCTGTTAAGGCTTTTCCATCATCTTTATGAAAACAGCACTCATTGTATATTGTAGATCCCCTTAGCTTTGGGGGTGATTTGGGTTTATGTGGCAAGATTTAATTCTAGATGCTTCTCCTTATACCAATTTAAAACTAAATACTTGCTTGTTCGCTTTTGTTTCCTGGTAATAACTGGCTTATGGCCCTGAGAAGAAAAATTGGGGCCAATAAAACAAGCTGGATTAGCGTGGCTCTTCACTGGCTCCACAAATCACCCTACCATTTGTGCAAAGACCGCTCCAGGACGAAAATGCTTTGAAGGTAGGACTCTAACATCCTAATCCAAAGACCCAAGATTAATTGTTGGCCAATATTGCTTCCTTTGTGGACCATATCCGTCTAGTAGAAAGAACACTAGACTGACAGTCAGAAAATGTGAGTTTTGTCAGCAGCCTAGGTGTTAAGAAACATGGGGCATATAAGGGTGGTCAGGTAATTTATTGTCTAAACTATGACACTTTTGAAACTGAAAGGGGCACTATTCATGATTGTACCAGGACAGCAGGTAGAAACTGGGACTGTCCTTGGCAAACCGGGACACATGGTCACCCTAGAGACCCTTGAAAAATGATGCTGTGGGCCAAGTGCGGTGGCTCACGCCTGTAATCCCAGCACTTTGGGAGACCAAGGAGGGCGGATCACAAGGTCAAGAGATCGAGACCATCCTGGCCAACATGGTGAAACCCTGTCTCTACTAAAAACACAAAAATTACCTGGGCGTGGTGGCGTGCGCCTGTAGTCCCAGCTACTCAGGAGGCTCAGGCAGGAGAATCACTTGAGCCCAGGAGGCAGAGGTTGCAGTAACCCAAGATATTGCCACTGCACTCCAGTCTGGCAACACAGCAAGGCTCTATCTCAAAAAAAAAAAAAAAAAAAGATGCTGTGATTAGTGAACTGATTTTAAATGTTTCTCTCTAAAGGTTAGGATTGACAAATGACTAAGTGAGTTTTCAAAATAATTAGTGGATGAAGAAAGACGTTATAAGTAGTCAGAGCAAGGCTTGAAGAACACTATCTCCTTAAGATTCTATTTTCAGTCTTTCAAGAAAAAAATTTAAGAAATTATTTTCTTTCCTCTTTCCCAAAGCATCTATGAATACACTATCCTGAATACTTCCATTCTTATCTTTTGTCACTGAAAAATATTTTTCATGTTTTATATGTGTTTGGTTTTAAAGAGACAATAATGTTTTTCACATTTCCCTTTAGCCCAGCTTGAGAGAAGAAAAAGGGAAAGGGGAGTAAGTAGAGGAACAGGAGGGATGGGATTCGAAATACTAGTCCAGGGCAGACACTTGCCCCTAATTCCACTTTCCAGAGTGAACTTGAGATGGATAAAAGTGATCTTGGTTCCAGAATATTTCTTGTACTGTGACATCTTCACAGCTGTGATTCTATCATTGAAAGTAAGTGTTGTCCATACAATATGGTCCCCAGTGCAAGCCAGTTACTTAGCGTCTGTGCCAATTCTGAGCCTGCTTGACCTGAGATCTGCTGCTCTGCTCTAAGTCAGGGGATACACCAGAGGGATACGTCTCCCAAGCTCCCATGCCAGCTGGCTTCCAGTCAGGTCCTGCCAATGGGAGTCAATGGCAAAAAGCAAAGAAAAGCAAGATTATTTCTTTCCCTCCTTCTTTGCCTCCAGCTGCAGCTCCCTGAAGGCCCCCGTGCTCTGCTGTGGGAGTTCTGCTTCCTCTGTGTGACCCTGGCCTTGAGCTTTATGATGGCTTCCTCCCTCCACCCCACCATCCTAGGGATAGCATTGGCTTTCTGCTGTTGCTAATTTCTATTCCAATTTTGGAGGAAAAGTTCAATGACCTACATTCCATCTCATGATGGATGTAGGTCTCTTATTCAGGACCCTCCCAAGGGCAAATTGATTATTCAAAAATTTCACCTTTTCTGTTGGCTTTAGACCTTAACATGCATAAGATGCAACTCAGTGTGTTTAATGTTTGGTCTCCAAAGCTGAGTGA
>NW_012110252.1:4396399-4423064 GCF_000951045.1 Mandrillus leucophaeus
AATTAGCATTTTGAATGTCCTGTCTGCATTCCTCCTAGCCTCTCTCTGCTCAGGTTTTGGAAAATAGATCTTTCAAATGCAATTGCAGTACCCAAGGAAATTCCTCCCACCCACACCACCAGTGCTCATCCTGTGGGCACCCCCTAGTCAGTAGTTTAAGACCATTCTGGATGAATGCAAATGCTTGATTCAATTTTTCCAAATCCCAATCAACTAGTTACACTTTTCATTGTATGCAATCTTCCCGACATTGCAGTAAAGCAGTCTAGATGGCTGGAGAAAGGCAAAAGAACCCTGGTTGTGATTATTTTTTTCTAACAAAATGGAATTAAAAGAGGAGAAAACCTAGTAGTATTTTAGCCTGGTACTTTTAGCATCCCCAACTTTTAAGATTATAAATTCACAATAGTGAAAACCCTAGTGACAACTTTTAAATAAAATACTGGATAGCTGGGCACAGTGGCTCACACCTGTAGTCCCGGCACTTTGGGAGACCAAGGCAGGTAGATCACTTGAGGTCAAAAGTTCAAGACCAACATGGTAAAACCCCGTCTCTATATAAATACAAAAAATTAGCTGGGCGTGGTGGTGCATGCCTGTAATCCCAGCTATTAGGGAGGCTGAGGCAGGAGAATCACTTGAACCCAGGAGGCAGAGGTTACAGTGAGCTGAGATCATGCCACTGCACTTCAGCCTGGGCAAGGGAGTGAGACTCCATCTCAAAAAATAAATAAATAAAATACTACATAATTACATGCTATATTAAATTAATCATATGCTCACAATTTTAGCTTGGATTTGTTTTGCAGCTGATTTGATGCTGTCTGAAAATCAAGATCAAGCAGGTGATGAAAACTATACATTTTGAACATGCATTAGGTAACCAGGGGGCAACATGGTAGGGACTAATAAGGTCAGCAACTCAGGGAAATTAGCCTATTCATCTGATATACTCGGCCTCCATAAAACTGCCATGGATTCAAACTGTGCTCAGATATAATACAACTTCTTCAATGCTGCTTTATAAATCTGATTGAAAACTTTTAAGGAGTCAAGATGCTAAACACCCTAACAAAAGCAAAAACAAAACTATGGCCTATGTGGTATCATGTTATTACCACTCTTTATAAAGCACTAAGTACACATAGCTGTTTGGCATTGTCTCTGGAACTACAAAACTTTTAGAATCACAGCATTGTACACCTAAGAGGAATCTTAGAAGATACTGAATTTCGCTCCTCACTTTATAGCTGAGAAGAGTGAGGGGAGGACGGACCATGGGAGTCAGCATTTTCAAGCACCCAGGCATGCTGGGCCAGGTATTTCAAATAGAGTTTCTCATTCTCACAGTCCCAGGCAGGTTGCATCAACCCCCACTTCACAGCTAAGTAAATGCGGATCTACCAGATTGAATAATCTCCCCCAAATAAATTCACTAATGAGGAACAGAAGGAATCCGATGTCAAAGTTAGTGCTCTTCTCAGAGTAATAATTTGCAAAGTGTGGTCCTGGGACCAGCAGCTGGGGCATTCCCTGGACGCTTGTTAGAAAGGCAAATTCCCAGGCCCACCACCCCCACCTCCAGGCCTACTGAATCAGAAACTCTAGGGTGGCACCCAGCAATCAAGTTTTTGCTTTTGTTTTTTTAATAGACAAGGTCTCACTTTGTCACCCAGGCTGGACTGCAGTGGTCCAATAACAACTCACTGCACCCTCGAACTCCTGGGTTCTAGTGATCCTCCTGCCTCAGATTCCCAAGCAGCTCAGACTACAGGCATACACTACTATGCCTGTTTTTTTGTTTTGGTAGAGACAGGGGTCTTGCTGTATTGCCCAGCCTGATCTTGAACTTCTGGGCTCAAGTGATCCTCCTGCCTCAGTCTCCCAAAGCACTGGAATTACAGGCATGAGTCACTGTGTTCTCCCCTCTCTGCCAATAATGTGTATTTAACACAGCGTTCAGGTAATACTGATGCTGTCTGAGAGCCACTGCTCTCCAGCATGTTGTCTCTGAAATTTTACTTGGGAGTATGCATATTTATATATATATATATATAAAACTTAACACTATGCTACTACAAAGGTCAAAATAATTTAGTTTATTGTACTTTATTTTAGAATAATTAAGACAAGGATAGCCTTCAATGACATTTTGCTTTGATGTTACATGATCTGATTGATACTGGATTTCTTCATAAGAAAAATAAATATGAAAACTATTCCAAGTAAGTAAATGGTGGCAAAAACAATCTAAAGAACTGGTTTGAGTCAGGCATGATGGCTCATACCTGTAATCCCAGCACTTTGGGAGGCCAGGGCGGGTGGATTACTTGAGCTCAGGAGTTCAAGAGCAGCCTGGCCAACATGGTGAAACCCCATCTCTACTGAAAACACAAAAATTAGACAATATAGCAAGACCCCATCTCTACCAAAAATACAAAAAACTAGCCAGGAATGGTGGCACATGCCAGTAGTCCCAGCTACTCAGGAGACTCAGGTGGGAGGATGGCTTGAGCTTGGGAGGTTGCAGAAAGATCCTGCCACTGCACTCCAGCTTGGGTGACACAGTGAGACCCCATCTCAAAAAAAAAAAAAAAAGATTTTCACCTCATGTCAAAAATAAGACTCTTGGAAAGAAATCTTCTGCCTGCCTTGCAAGGACCCACTGAAATTAATGGATACTCTCACATGACTGACTTTATTATTAAATACTTGCTGTAATCAAAACTAGGTACAGGAAAATCAAGTAGAGAAATACGGAATGCCTAGCACACAAGGATCTAAGTGAAAGTTAATAAAAGTAGCTCTTCCGAAAGACATCTCATGTAAAATTAAATTTAAAACTAAAAATTTCATGAAGTGACCTGATAAGAGTTTCAATTTAGAAGCTTTACTTTTCTAATTTTAAAATATCATGAATGAAATGGTGTCTTCATCTAGGTGCTTCTCCATCAAAATCCCCAGCTCAAAAATAAAAATCATGTTTGTGTCACCCCTGACTCAAAATTCTCTTATTGGAGATGCTGGCATTTCACATGAACATTCCAGTAAATATGCATATAGAAGGTACTCATGACTTTTGGTTGGTAATTTTTCCTTAAATATATTTCAATTTCACTGTTTGACATTTTCATAGTTAACGTATACTGAATACAGAAATTTTTGTAGGAAAACACTATTTTTTAAATGTAGTAACATTAAAATACTTAAATATCCCCAGTTTATTAAAGGCTCTTAAGATTTAAAGAAAAAATTCCTGTGCACATACAATGTACCTATGAAATACTGTATTATTACTTATTGTACAGGCAAATGAGGCTGTTACTATAAAAAAGGAAATGTAGTGTCTAAAAATTGCAAGTCTATGTGAAAAATGAACCTCAATTTATCTAAATGGGATTTTGGGGACACAGCAGACTATTAAAATAGAACTCAAACTTCAAATTCTGTAAACTGAACATCTCATTAATGCCACTTCACCATTTAAAAAAGTCAGCACACAATGTTAGCTATGTAAGTTTATCTGCAGATGTTACAGGTAATTATTTCTGTTAATTCCTCCTAAAATATTATTTAGTAATAAAGAATATTTCAAAAGGAGAAGAGGGAGAAATGAAGTAAGATCATAACTATAGTTAATACGAAAATAACATTTCATTTATTTGCTAATATGTGGAAAAAAACATTTTCTAATTAATTTCTCGTTTATCCTTCTTTAAAGACATTTTATTTCTTCAACCAGCACACTGAGGATTAGTGCTATGGGTATTACCACAGTGCTTTATGAAAAAACTTGGCTTCCAGAGGAGTCATACCTTGCAACCCCAAATTGGCTCTGCATGATTGATTTTAAAGTGGGCATTAAAATTCTTCTGAACCAGGGCTGTGTACCTGTGAGAACATTCACATTTAACCTTGTGAGCTCACTTCTACAAGAACAATGAACTTATTTGTCAGCTGCCAGGGGAAAAATCAGCTTAATGTAAAGAATTAATTAAACCAGGCTGACAGAAGTCAATATCTCAATGTTTTTAAATTAAAATTTATTTAAAGGAATAAGTATGGGTGCATTACATAAACCTAATGGCTCTCCTAAGCTCCAAAAAGCACTCATTTCAAAAGCATTCACTTTTAAGGCTGCCTCATTTTTCAGCTTTGTTTTGGTTGAGATTCTGACGTTCACCTAACAAAGTCTTTCTGACAAAACAGACTTCCTTCAATCCAGGTCATAATTTGAAACATTATACAATAATGAGATTTAAGTGATGAATAGAAAGAAAAGTAGGAGACTGAAAAGATACCAGAAATTTCTATTTGTTTTTAGATTCAGAAAAATATAATTACAGGCCAACATGGTTCTGATAGACAGGAAGGATGTCAGCAGTTACTTGAATGTAACCCCTTCCCAGCATTTCCAAAGACCTGCAACGTGGTTGTTGTGATCTAAGGGCCTTGTTACCTAGTTTCCAGGCAATCCACAGAATTGAAGCAACCCAGCACAACTTTATTTCGTGAGAAGATGAACCCTTAACTATGAAGGTGCAGAAAGGAAGTCTTCAACTGCTCACTCACCATGGCTACAGTATTCAAATGCAACAATCATTCCGAGAAATAAAACCGTGAGAAAAAGAGAACAGGTGGGCAAGCGAAGCAGCAGTGATTCATACTTTCAGTTAACCAATTGAGTGGTGGTGCTTCCTTCTAAAGAAGTTGTTCTTTGATTTTTTGTTTTAAGAAACAGAAAAGCAGCAGTATACTGGAAGAAGATTGCCTGAAGATCTATCCAGCCTGTTAACTACGGCTTAGTACTTCCAGAATCCTGAGTGACAACACATGACCTGTGTGATGAGAGGAGCACAGAGCACATGAACAACCAAAAGATTCTAAGCTCAGCTTCTTTCTCTATCGCATTTACAGAATAATTTTAAATTTCAGTTTCACCACCACTACTTCAACTATTTTACCCTGTAAATTGCTGAAGGTCTTTGTGAACTATCGAACAGCAAAAACAAAAAGTAGAGGTATCTAGATAATAAACTTCAACCAAAAGTAGTCCTTTAGTAATTAAAATGTTACTTCCTTAAGTTCTTTTTAAAAGAAAATTCCTCAGAAGTCCACATTCTTTACATGCCTTCACCCTGTTGAGCTAAACAGGTCAAAAGTATAATAAACTCAACATTATTTTTAACTTGCGTTATTGGTGGTGTCACATGAGAAAAGAGCTGTTTTTGCCACTTTGGGCTGGATGATTAAAAAAGAGAGAGAGAGAGAGAGCTGTTTGTATTTTAAATTTAATATCATGAACAATTTTTAAAGGTAATAAAGAAGTTCTCAGAATGAAGCAGAAGGAAGGCTAAACTTCATTTTTGACTCATAGTAACACCAAAGCAATTTTAAGAATGTGAATAGGAAGCTAAACACTGCAAACTGAATTCTTAAAAATCAGATTAGTTAAGAAATTTTGAAGAGAACTAAACTATTCACAGAAAACTTGAAAAGAATATTGATTAATCAAAAGCCTGTGAATCCTGGGACACACATTTACTGGTACTATGGTGAACAGAGTCCAGGAGCAGGTGCACAGTGAGCACATGTGCCTAAGTTTAAGAATTGCAATTACGAGTATTTCACATTTAATTTAATCTTAGCAGAGGAACAGTTCAGATGTGATTTTAAAAACAGAATCCCTTCTCGCCTTCCTTCCTTGGTACTTTAACCATTACAAATTTATTCAGGAAAACTAAAATTATTTAAAGAAGAGGCATCTAGTTCTAGAGTAATCTGGCATATTCATATGAGAAAAAATTAGAAATCACTTGATACATCTATAATACACAAATACACATATAAACATTTTATTTTAATAATACTCTTTGTCACTTCAATTTAAATCATTCCATTATGAAAATTTCTTAATTGAAGGGAGACTATTTCTTCAAAACTCTAAATTAAACAGAGCTTTATCAATTAAGTTTACAGCAATATAGCCTTTAGAAATACATATTTCTTCATTTTATAATAATACTTCCCCTTTAAAAATTTGCCATGGTTTGTCACAGATTTAAAATACAAGGCACCTAATGCTATAAAAGAATAATACAGTAAATGTAGTGTAAGTGAATCAGATATTTTCTCAAATATTTATTCTTTTTAAAGTTCCACGAAATTTGCACAAACATGCTTGTTGCATAAATTAAACATTTTTTGTGTGGTTAATTTGCAATATTCAACAAAACCCAAAAATACCATCCATACTTACTACAGGTAGCTTATTTTAGCATTTTACCTGTCAGAAACACTGGTCTATGAACACTTAAGTGATTTCTTGAAAACATTTTTATAATATATTCCAGCATTTAACAAGTATGTGAAAATAAAGTCCCGGAACATTAGGATTTATTCCTTGATTAGTTCAAATGATTTCAACAGCTGAATTCCTTGAGATGTGTAAGGCAAGTTGGTCCTTTGGATGGACTGTAGACTGGAACTTCCTAGAACTGTAGTGATATGTACACAGCTACATAGCAAAGTGCTTCATTATGAAAATGAAGAAAACAGGTATGAGAAAAATATATTTTAGAGTTTCAAAGAACTGAAACTGTTATTTTTCAGACTAGGCACTGAAACATTTTTTCTACAAAAACTTGCCAGAGATTGTCTCTTCGCTGTATAGTTCCATTATCGTGCTAAAAACAAAAACCACAGAAATGTGATTAGATTATAATTTCATAGTTTTAGTTTTCTACAGTTTACATTTTAAAAAGCAAATTATCTTAAAATGAAATACCTATTTTCATGGTATACATACTTAATAACTGGATACTCAAATTTGGAGTACTAAGAACTTATGAATGTGACTTCTATAGCAATGTCAAAAGCTGACATCGACATGAGAGATTGTGTATTAGCAGTTAGTTTTACTCCTGGTATATTCCACCATTACTCCTGCAAAGACAAAGACACTTGCCCAGTCTATTCTACTCTGTTGCAATCCATCTTCTTTAGTCTTCACTCTTTCTTCTTTACCCAGCTCTCACTTCTAAAAATACTGAAACCTTGCTGGATATGGGTGGGTTTAAGTGTGAGTATGAGAACAATGCACAGCATACCCAAGAAAAATAATGCATAAATTACAGCATTAAAAAGCTTTCAAGAATACAAAGTCCTCACTTAATGTCACAGGTTCTAGGAAACTGACTTTAGGTCCCCGAATAACATTGTTTTGTTCAGTGTTGTTACATTATAATGTTGATGCAAAAAAAAAAAAAAATGGTTTTGCTGCAATTTTGCTGAAAGTCACAGTTTATAAGAACCTATTGATGATGTTAAGTGAGGACTTACTATAATTGTGTTTATGGTTTTTTTTAATTTAAAGATGGCACACAAACACATATTTAGTTCCACTTGTTCTCCAAAACCTCACTAAAAAGAAAATAAAGGGTTAAAAAATATATTTTTCAATAGAAGTAAGGTCTCACTATGTTGCCCAGGCTAGTCTCAAACTCCTGAGCTCAAGTGATCCTCCCTCCTCAGCCTCCCAAAATGCTAGGATTACAGGCATGAGTCACTGTGCCCAGCTTGGAATTTTTTTCTTAAAAGGAATAAACCACACGGACAAAAAGAAAAGTAGAGAAATGAGAAAATAACAGCCAACTCTTAGTTAGCAATGGAAAAATAGGACCAGATATCTCTGTAAGGAGGGATGAAGAAACAACTACAAACAGGAAGACTGGTATAATGTCTATAGCAAAAGCAGAGAGACACTCAGATGCCCTCTCTTACTTTTCACAGTTGGCCAAGTGCCTTTTCTCTAACCCAGGAGAAGACTTTAAGGTTTATTCTCCAAAAAGGGTAGTAACAGAAGATCTCTGCATAAGGGAAATACCAGGACAAATCCTACATGGCTCAGTTATAAGTAACAATTTTTTAGTGACAGCAGTATAAACACTGACTACAGATCTATCCAAAATTATGCAATACTATACAGGGATGATGAGGAGGCAGAACTGATATGGAGATAGGAGGCATGTGAGGTGGGAGCAGAGGAGGAGTAAAGCTGAAAATAATCTGTCTTCATTGATCTCAGTGGAAAAGTCAGCAGAAGATGCCTAAAACTGAGAACTCATGGAACAGAAGTCATAAGCATGATACTTAGGGACACAAGAAGGAAAACACCAAAGGAATCAGCTAAGAGTTTAATTTCCTCAGAGTGGGAAGAGAATGAAAGCAGGATGGGCAAGGCAGGGAAGGGCAGGGGTAGCTGCCTTGTACAAAAAGTCTTGGAGAACTAGAGCTTAAACCATGTGCAGTATAAACTAGATTTAAAAACAGCCCACTCAAGAAAAACAGATAACCAGGACCGTTAGCCGTAGGTTAGAAGCAAGTTTACCATGAGGATAATGAAACTTAAACTTTAAGCCCAACATAAGTGTTAACAATTGACAGGAGTTGTACAATGTTCTAGATAGGGAGGGAAAACTCAGTAGCAATCAAGAAACATTTCAATATAAATTGCCTAAAGATGTCTCAGAAAAAGGGGCCTGGATCTTCAGAATTCTAGTAGTTTATTGTGATCTTTCATTCTAAATAATCACTTTTGTACCTGCAAAATATGTATGTTGCATTTAATTCAAGCATCCATTCAGCAAAATGTCATGTACTCTACCATCGAAGACATATAGAAGACACTATTTCTTAAAATGTAAAAAATGGGAAAATATTCCAGAAGCATTATTAAATGACAAAGCAATGTCAGAGAATGAGGATATACACTGTGCCAGTTATGTAAAACACACACATAAGACTAGTATTTTCCAACCAGTATATTGTACACCAGAAAATTACATTTTTCTTACTTTTATCATCAGAGAAAAAATATTTTTCTAAAGCATATTATTAAATAAAATGACCCTTAGCATGAATAAAAATAAGAGTTAAAACTTCCTGATCATTTGAGTCAGGCACTATTGTATATACTTTATATTTACCAAGTATTTACTATTTTAACACCCTTATAAGGGAGGTTCTATTGTAATCCCATTTCACAAATAAGAAAACCAGAGCACCAAGGGATTAAGAACCTTGCATCGGGCCACACAGCTAGTATGTGCAGAAGATAGAATTGGAGCCCAGGCTTTAGCCCCTTTAGCCTTTAAGGCTGTATGGCCTCTCAAACAACTAATTATAAAAATCAATCCTGGCCAGGCGCGGTGGCTCATGCTTGTAATCCCAGCACTCTGGGAGGCTGAGGCGGGCAGATACGAGGTCAGGAGATCGAGACCTGTCTCTTATACACATCTAGATGTGTATAAGAGACAGCTGTACTCCAGCCTGGGCAACAGAGTGAGACTCCATCTCAAAAAAAAAAAAAAATCAATCCTTTGTTTGAATATTACACAAATAAGAACCATATTCAATAGTAAACCCAGCTCACATACAAACCTGGGCTACAGACAACAGCTAACTAGCTCCATCCTCCTGAGAAACACTGTGCATAGAAATGAGACTCTCACACTGTTCGCTGTCTTCTGGAACTCTTGAGGAAAAAAAAAAAGTCAATAATTAAGGAAAGCTTTAGAGCTGAAAAGGAACCTTAAACCTTATTTATTCCATTGGCTGAAGCTATGTGGGCAGGATGCAAGTCAGTGGCAGAACCAACACTAGGATAAAATTTCTCAAGAACTTGTACCAAGTTAGCCGTTTTTGTTTTTTTTAAATAAGAGATAGGGTCTCACTTTTCGTTTTTTAAATAAGAGACAGGGTATCACTCTGTCACCCACGCTAAAGTGTAGTGGTGCTATCATAGTTCACTGCAGCTTTGAATTCCTGGGTTCAAGTGATCCTCCTACCTCAGCCTCCCAAGTAGCTTGGGACTACAGGTATATGCCATCATGTCTGGGTAATTTTTTTTTATTTTCTTAGAGACAGGGTCTTGATATGTTGCTCAGGCTGGTCTCGAGCTCCTAACCTCAAGCAATCCTCCCACCTCAGCCTCCAGAGTCACTGGAATCAAGTTCTTTTCATAGCAAAATATAAAAAGCTTTCATTCTTAAATAGAAAGAAATTAGAAAGAAAAATTGAGGCAATACTATTCTATCACGAATTATGTTCAAACCAATAAAAGTCTTCTATATTTAAGTTTGTTATGGCAAAACAGTAAACCTTTTGGTATTACCTGTGAATCAAAACTTTTTTTAAAAATTGTACTTATTAGGCAGGCAAATCACTTGTGGTCGGGAATTCAAGGCCAGCCTGGCCAACATGGTGAAACCCTGTCTCTACTAAAAATACAAAAATTAGCTGGGCATGGTGGTGTGTGCCTGTGATCCCAGTTACTCAGGAGGCTGAGGCAGAGAATCACTTGAACCCAGGAGGCAGAGGTTGCAGTGAGCTGAGGTCATACCATTACACTCCAGGCTGGACTACAGAGCAAGACTCTGTCAAGAAAGAGAAAAGAAGAAGAAAGAAAGAGAGAAAGAAAAGGAAAGAGAGAAAGAAAGAGAAAGAATCTTATTACCCAAAAGATCTAAACAAATTATTTTATTTTTATCTGCCATAACATATAAGTTATCATCTTTCAATAATTCCTCACAAAATCTCTAAAAGCTAGGCCAGCATGATGCAATTCTCAGTTATCTAGCAAACAGTATTTTAAAAAATGTGTATTGGGACTAAACTTACCTCTGAATTCGATGTTTTCTGCATATAAAAGCAAATATTCTTCTGATTCCCACCATCACAGGATCCCAATTATTATAATGGCATAGGAGAGTTACAATAAAAAATGAAAAAAATACAGGGATAGCTCCTGCAAAAAATAACCAAGAAAACTGCACCTAAAAATAAAAGATAGAGGAAAAAACACACCCACAATTATCATTAAGGCAATTTCCCCCTTCAATGTAAGTTTTCTATTTGTGACAACTAGCAGGAATAAGAACAACGGGAAGACAAAATTAAACACTGACGGTGTATTAAGTGTATTATTATTAAGTAAGAATTCAAGACTTCAACTTACAATTCCATGTACCCAAATTACCAACAACAATAGTTCTTGCTTGGAAAACAGGCTAAAGGAAAGCCAAAAAAACATACTTTCCATTTATAGGCATTGCACACTGAGAGTAGCGATATACAGTATGAAACTTTGGTCCTGCACACCATGTTGCTCATTCCTTTTTCACTGTTTGCTGCCTGGTCTCAAATAGTTCCCTCTTCCTCAATTTCCACAGTCATCTTCAAAAAATGTACATTTTCGTAAAAACTTATAGTTGTGCTATCCTGTGTATAGCTACAGTTCTTATGACAGTACCAAAAACAAATTAAGTGCAAATTTATGACACTCAAAACTAGCAATAAATGAAAAAACCTCAAAATGAAATAATGACTGAGTAAAATAAAGAAAAAAAATAGGAATATTTTTACTAAGGAATATTAGTCAGAGAAGACAGGCAACAAGACAAGCCTCATCAGTGAAGGGCCCTCTGATGTCAGCAAGTGTGATCCTCCAATCCATCATTTATCAGGGTTGTCAAGAAAATAAAAAATATCTGTAAGTAGGGTGGAGGTATTAAAATCAAAAAGAAAAAAAAATAAGAAAAAAATAAACAAGAAAACAAATATATACATAAAAAGAAAATAAAAAATAATGAGATGCCATAAAGTTACCAAAACAAAACTAATTCTTCCCTTTCACTAGTTCACTTTTACCATCTAGACTCAACTAAAGATCAGAAACAATTGTCAAAGAAGCCTACACCGATCAGCTACTGAGACTTAAGTGCAGCACACAGGAGGTTTGCTTTAAAAAAATGATGAAAATAGTAACTTCTATCTGTAAAATAGGGAAGGAAAACTGTGTTTGCCCTCTTTGAGAATTCCAAAAAAAAAAGTCTGGAATCACAGGCAAGACTCCCTCTGGTGGAAAACATATACTATTCCATTTCATAGCACCATTAGTCAGAGTAAAGGGGTTTTGTGAGCATAATGTCTTTTATGAGGGAACTCACAGTGCATAACACAAGAATAATAACTGGCGATTTTTAACATGCAGGCCCTATTTGTATGGTATTCATCCACGGTGACTGAGTCAGCCTGAGAACACCCCAGAAAGAATAGTCATTAAACTAAAAAGTCTTCATTTAGTTATGAAATTACCAATATATTTTAACATATTCCTGGAATATTTGCCAGAATGACTAATAATCAGGAAAAACCATGCTGTATTTAAATTACCCAAGATCAGAAAAGGTATTAAGAAGTTATAAATAATGCAATTAAAAATGTAGCTATAGTTGACAGAATGATTTCATGAATATTCAACTAAAAACCTTCTTTCATAACTGAATCAAAGCAAACTTAATAAAGACAGATAAAGCCCTAGAAGACTTTAGAAGGCAAGTTCGCTTGCAACAATGTAGTTGTGTATATGTTGTCTCATAATAAAAAACTTCTAATTTGATTTCCAACAAGCTAAGACAAAAGAAATGAAGCCACTTATTACAACAAAGAAAATTACCTATGTAAACAAAAAATTGTTTTCTAATTCCTAAATCTATCTGAATATAAAATAGAATATGATCAGGGATGCTTCCTATTATATAAAATAATTATAAATAGACTTAAATAACCAATTTGTTTCAAGCACAATAATGTTAATAAATGCTAACATTTCAGAAGCTATAAATAAATACAGTTAGCTAAGTGAACCTAAAACCCTATAAAAGTAGATTTCTCTTATCATGTTTCTGTCACAGTTCTGGACACACCCTGCTTCTTTTTCCAGATGGAATCTCCCTAACCTCAATCCCAACACCAACGCACAGCCTACTCCTTTAACTGATTGCCCAGTTCTAGATATGAAGACAATCAAGAAAACCAGATCTTTTTCTTGATTGTCTTCATATCTAGAACTCGGCAATCAGTTAAAGTTTAGTTATGTTTTCATAATTAATTGCTTGTACATACATTTTCCCGTTTTGCCTTTATCCTAAAATGCTTTATTAAACAAATTATAACCATTATTATTTGTAATGATAATTATTAAATGACTAATCATTTAATAAATTTAGGTCCCCTGTGACTATTCTCTTAAAAATTCCTGAACATTAACTTGCAATTTTTTTCAATCTACGAAAGCTTATGTTTTTAAAATATCAGTACAATAAAGATGATTTACACAGTAGTCTACGAAAATCCTCTAGCAAGTAGCACTTTCCCAGTTTCACAACCATTTAGGATTACGACCTGAAGATGAAGAAGGACCTAGATATTACTTAAATCTATAAAAGAATGATTTGTAATAATGTGTAATGTTAGTGTTATATAGAATATCCACATTCTATGAAAATGCAAGTTATGTAAGGTAATTAATTCTCAATTAAGGAGAGAATCTCAGTTCTTTAACCATGACAAATAAATAAGAATTTACTGAACCATAAAACAAAGTTAAATATCAGTAAAGAATTGTTTTATAAATAGAGAGGATATATAGCACTAAGCATATTTCGCTTTTATCTTTTTTTTTTTTTTTTTGAGACAGAATCTTGTTCTGTTGCCCAGGCTGGAGTGCAGTGGCATGATCTCAGCTCACTGCAACCTCCATCTCCCAGGTTCAAGTGATTCTCCTGCCTCAGCCTCCCAAGTAGCTGGAATTACAGGTGCACACCACCACACCCAGCTAATTTTTGTATTTTTAGTAGAGTCGGGGTTTCACTATGTTGGCCGGGCTGGTCTCGAACTCCTGACCTCAAGTGATCCAGCTGCCTTGGCCTCCCACGTGCTGGGATAACAGGCATGAGCCATGGTGCCCAGCCACTTTTATCTTAAAAACTGCACAAAGACCTAAAGAAAAATAGCTTTAAAAATTTGACCATTGCTTGTACACATTATAAACCTTTGGGCCTTGAAATATTTCCCTCTTCAAATTATATTAGACTAAAACACACACACACACTTCTATGACTTAGTAGTTGTAGTTAAATGCCTACATCTACTGAACTGTGTGATAAATGGCTATGCTCCATCTTTCAGTGTGGGCAATAGCATACCTCTGTTCTTCCTGCTACACCTAGGAGCACTGAATAAACTCTTCCCTTCTAGGCTGTTGGGAGAAACATCCCAGATTCTCTTTTCTGTGGTGTTAGCATTGCCAATATTATTACAAGAATCCCCGCATCCATACTAGGCCTTCAGAGAAGAGGGATGGGACACCCACTCTGCTGAGTCCAGAGAGAGATGGCTAACATTCACTGCAAACAACATTATTCATGTACTGCTCATATCTTCGGTAGTATCAGCACAGTGTTAAGGAACCTGTGATACGGTTCATCGCAGAAACTAAAATGCTTATATGATAAAATGTGACTTACCAAAGAACATCTGGAACAGAATCAGCTCTAAAACTGGAGAACTACATATGAAGATGATGCCCTTAACTTAGAAATTTAGGGAAAAAAATGGAAAAGCTAAAAATGGAAATTATCTATTTCTTTGGTACTTTTTATATTTCTATGTAGTAAAGCACCTTGGGAGAGAAAGCATCAAGTATTATTTATGTTTGTATCCTTATAATTTAATCACATCTCAACTTTCATTACGTTTGTTTTAATAACATACCTAAAATATCTATGAATAATAGTTTCCTTACCTTTTGCATACACATGTCAGCTATTATGGACAGAGGTATTGTAAGGCTTAGTGCAAGTGTGCCTATCAATGATGAGGTAAGAAAGCAGCCCCTAAAAAAAAGAAAATAGACATTTCTATATTAAAAAAATAAAACAACCAAAGAAAAACACTGAACAAAGACTTTCTTATAATATAGGCTTGTGAGATCAGGAGCAAAGATAAGAGGTTAGGATGGATTGAGACATAAAATATAATAAAGTCATTAAGATGATTCTCAAAGTTTTTCTTCAAATATTAAAAATACAAATATGTAAGTATAAAAAGCTCAAAATATTTTATGCTATTTTCAAGATCTGTTTGCAGATATTCAACTTTGAGTTTATAGCTTATATTTCATTAATTTTTTAAAAAAACTGTTGAACAGTTATTACAGTTTTGTGATGATACGTAGATAACAAAGAAAACAGCAATATTAATGTTGCAGGACAATACTTCACACATAGACTTTAAGGAAGTGATAAGCCAACATGTGATTCTGTCACCAAGCAAAAATATCTCACCTTCATGAACACTAAAATAGTGTGTTATTCTTTTGATTTGGCTTGGCATAAAAAAGAAAGGCTTGAATATTCTTTAAAAATATCTTCTTGTTGTTTTCCATTTTTCTAACAATTGTCCTAACCAAAAGTTAAGTTCTTTAATTTCACCTTGAATTATCAATGTGGGTATGAAATTTTGAAATATCTATCTGCATATAATTTTGTTGAATTGAAAGAAAATATTATACCCAATGGAGACAGATGAGCCATTTATAAAGACTGATAATTTGGGTTTATAAGGAGAAAATGAATTATAAGCCAAGACAAAACCATAATGTATATCGTTAGGACTACAGATCCATGGAAGTTATAGGCAAGTAAAATCTAGCTCAGTATATGTCAGAATTAATAACGCTGTCCTGCAATAAAAGGGGCTATCTCTCAATAAAGTGTCACTAGAAGTACTGAACAGAGGCTGAACAATTAGTCCTTTTTGATGAGGTAAAGGGAATTTAAGTACTTGTGGTTCCCACTACTTAGCTGCTCTGTGAAAAGAGCGTTCGGGGTCAAATATAGCATATGTTCTTGGATATTTGTCACGCAGAGTACTATAATAAAAAACCTGGAAGGTAGAATTATAAAGCCTGTTTGACTTAATCCAGCTTTTAAGGTGGATCCAATTTAGCTGATGGCTAAAGCCTTTTGTCATCTGTTAATAGTTCAGGTTAAAACAATCGAGTATCTAAAATGTATATAATTAAAGATGAAAAAATTAATGAGTTAATGGATTACGATTTTAAAGAATTTTAGATCAGCAAAGGAGTTTAGATAAGAACATAAATCACTACAACACAAAGTAAATCTTCAAGTATTACACAAAAGAGAGTGAATATGGGGGATCCAAGAAAACAGATATTCCTTAACTGGGCAGGGAGGCACAGTAGTATAGGCAGAGCATTAAGGAGGACTCCACAAAACAAGTCCATTTCTGTTGCAGTCTTTCACAAGGGAAAACTAGTTAACCGTTTCAATGGGTATGTAATAAAATTCATTTTATTCATTTATGTTTTATTCATTCTATTTATTTAAGTTTCTATTAAATAAAAATAGGACTAAGTATAAAGCTCTGTTATTTGAAAGGTTTCTCAAACTCCATACATGATACTGTCTTCAAATTATTTTAAGTTTATTATTGCATATCAATATATTGGATATATAGCATATCAAAGTATGTCAACATCTCAAATCAATCAGAGTTTAAGGTTTACATATCTGGCTCACCGATATGAAAGGTCCTGAAAATAAATAAAACAAAAACACCTATGAACAAGCAAACAGATATTCCAAAGCCTCTTAAATAAGCACCATCTCCTGGATTCTCAATTAGAACTCATGCCTTCACACTTGGCATACATAACTCATACATTCGGATATCCATTAGATAATGACTACTTTCATTTGCATAATACTCCACTTTCTAAAACATTTTTACAGATTTAGACCATTCATATTCATTCCTTCATTCAACAAGTATTTACCGAGCTCCTCCTGTGGACAAGGCACTACTCTGGAATGGGCACACAGAAGTTAAAAAACAAAGTCCCTGCTCTAGTGGAGTTAAAGTATTCAGTTTTACGTGTGTTGCAGAATGGGGTGCACAGGAAGGGCCACCAGCAAACAGACAAAATATAAACGCTTAAAATATCCAAAAATTAATCAACTGATAATTAATAATTGGAGAATAAACAGTACATACCACAACCACAGGAACTCTGAGAGTACTGTTCCAATAAGGCCATTAATGATAATGCACATTAATACTACTTTATTGGGAAACTCGAAGTCCTCAAATCCAGTATAATGAAGTAAAAAGAAACCTGGCCATAAGAGCAGCAGATTAAATAAACCTACAAAACCTGAACATGTATAGAAGAAACAAAAGTTAAAATTGTGATTTATTTCTATTCTCCAAGCTTATTAACTCTAAAATCAAAATTAGATTTTGCACAAAAGCACTCTGGGAGATTTCATTAGCTAAACCTTCTGTTGGTTTGTTTTTAAGTCAGTCCTGTGAATAGCTCAAAACCATAAAAAGAAAACTGTCTGAAGCAACTGGTGATCAGTCAGTTCAACTATCCCACTGTATGGGAGCAACTACTGTGGAGTAAACCACTTAGGACAACTCAACAAGAAGGGCTGTTAGCCTTAGCAACTGACAATATAGTGCCCTAGAACTTAAAAGAAATAACTGGTATGTATGTGTTTGTGTATTCAGCCTAAATTAATTTTAAAGAATTGGATGGTTTGCTTTCTGATTCAAGTATTTATGTCCAAAACACTTGTGCTATGCGAGCAGTAATGGAAGAAGTTCCAAAGGAGATAAAACTCCTGGTTCCTGCATTCCCAGACCTCTAGCTAGTTAGTGAGAAAGTTTGTACGCACAAAGAGCTATTCAACATATGAGCAAAGTACAGACTGACCCGTTATTAAGGAAAGCCATCCCACATAGTGGTTAAGTGTGTGCTCGGCAGTCTGACTGCCTGGGTCCAATCCCAGCTCTATCTATCATTGAATAGTAGTGCAAACCTTATACCTCTTTTAAGCCTTAGTTTTCCAATCTATAAACATAAAATAAAATTTAATAATATTTAATTAGGTTGCTGGCAAGATTAAACACATAAAATATAGCATAGTATCTGGCACAGAGTAAGCATTTAATAAAAGCAAATATTACTATAGAAATTAAGTTTATATATGACTATATACATGTGAAAGTAAAGACTATAAAGAAAAAAGATAACAACTGTATAATAAATTTTGTTGTACTTTCTCTGTAGTTTATGTCACAAATTTGCTATATGATTTATGCGGTAACTATATAGCTTTCTTAAAAGAAAATTAAATTACAGTAGATATATAATTGATACTATGTCACCTAAATAATAAACCGGTAATTAGGATGCCTAATTAAATCTTAACAGGGCAGGAGCACCCACTCTCTATCTGATGCTAAAGACTCACAGCCACCCCACTTCTGTGAAGGGAGGGGCAAATAAGTCTGCCTTTCCCAGCAAGTTCCCACCCTCCACCCCACCCCATCTTCTGCAGCTCATGACTAATTGATGGAGGCTTTATGAGGCCGGCCATCATGGTTCAAGGCCCAGACATATTAGCTGCTCTCCCTCTGCTCCCCGCCCTAGCACCTGCAATGAATTGGGCCAAACCTCAGTTATACTTGTGTGCCACATGGTTCTTTCCCCTTCTCTATCTTGCTTCCTTCACTCCAAGTTTTTCCTTCAGTGAACTCCCCACAATAAATCACCTACACAAATTCCCCATCTCATATCCTGTTTTAGGGAGCCCAACTATTATGGTTTGGCTCTGTGTCCCCACCCAAATCTCATCTCGAATTGTAATCCCCATGTGTCAGGGAGGGACCTGGTGGGAGGTGACTGGATCATGGGGGCGGTTCCCCCATGCTGTTCACATCATAGTGAGTTCTTACAAGATTTGATGGTTTTAACGTCTTTGGCAGTTCCCCCTTCACAAGTTCTCTCTCTTTTGCCAGTGTGTAAAACATGCCTTGCTTCCCCTTCACCTTACGCCATGATTGTAAGTTTCCTGAGGCCTCCCCAGCCATGCAGAACTGAGTCAATTAAACCTCTTTTGTTTATAAATTACCCAGTCTCAGGCAGTTCTTTATAGCAGTGGGAAAACAGACTAATACACAACCTTCAGACATCTATTCATTAAAAAAACAACAACAAAAGAACACATATACAGGACACATGACCTAAAATGCTTAAATAACATTACAAAGTTGTTTTAATGAAACACCAAAATGTGGCATTACCAAGAACTGAATCTATTTTCTGGTCCCTGAAGTGCTGAGTCTATGAAATCCCACATAAATTAACATCCTTTGACCTAAAGACAAAAGCCCCAATGACTCCACCTATTCCCTAGACTGCCCAGAATCTGGCACCACACACCTTTCTGTTCTTCCACAAAGCGAAGTTCCAGTACAATCATTCAGATCTACTCACTGCTCCGCGTTAAGCCTCTGCTCAAACTCCCTTGCCTGAAGACCCCCCAATATCCCAATCCTGACTTCTCCGAATCGTGTCTATTCTAAAGCCCAGGGCAGATCAATATTGCTTTACATATCACATCACATATGAACAGGACCAACACAAGCTACATGTCTATATGCACTCTCCCTAATATGAGTAAATTAACCAATTTTTCTTGCAAGTTGTCAACGTTTAAATTTTCAAAAAGTATCACTGACCTAACCACCTACCTCTAACACTAAAATAAACTAGCATTTTATTCCTTTCCAAATAAAATGTTCTATGACTGCCAAATAAAATATCATTAAAATTATCTTTTCTTTTTTAAGAGACAGCATCTTATTCTGTTACCCAGGCTAGGGTGCAGAGACACAATCATAGCTCACTGCAGACTTGAACTCCTGGACTCAAGTGATTCTCCTGCCTCAGCCTCTCAAGTAGCTGGGATTACAGACACATGCAGCCAAACCTGGCTATTAAGCTGTATTTCTTGAATTCTGTATTTAAAAAGAAATTAAGCAATCACTCAGCCCCATGGCTTTTCAAACATTTTATTTTTGTTAGTCTTCAGATACAGGTATTTAAACTATTTTTAGTTTTAAAATAGTCTTTTTTAAAAAAAAAATTAAATAGAAATGTGGTCTCCCTATGTTGACCAGGCTGATCTTAAATCCCTGGCTTCAAGCAATCCTCCTGCCTCAGCCTCTCAAAGTGCTGGGATCACAGGAGTGAGCCACCATGCCCAACCATAAGAAAAATCTTTACTACAAATTAAATTCTAATGCAAAATACTCAACAAAGTAGAGCTGTTCCACAGGTGAAGCAGCAAAGGAGTCCAAGAACTAGACCCCTGCATGCAACTCTATTTCCTTCCAACCATCCCGGGAGCCAATCTATTCCCTAAATCACAGTTTAGAGGCCATTCATCTAGTCCAATTTCCTCATATTCCAGATGTCTATGAGATAAATAAAGTTACAACAGCTGGATTCCAGGTCTCCTGACTCCTTGTAAGCTGCACTTTGAACTCTTATCACTGAGCTTCTTTATCTATTTATATTCAGATATCTTTTGAAAGATAGCTTGTCAATGTGTTCTTCTTCTGCAGTCCTACAGATATCGCAAGTTCTTTCCTGAACTGATGTTAGGCAAAGGAAAATTTATAAACCATATCTAGAAACTATAATTGGGTAATTTGAGAAGGAATCTATGTTATAAAAGTGTCTGTGTCTTAAAGATAAAATGCAAATGAAAACCCTTTAAATGGCCCACAATTTTTAATGTAAATAAGTACATAGACTGTGAGAGCATTAAACATATAATTTGGGGGCAGTCTCCCCAATCCTTTGCTAACTATTCAAAACTGGCAAAATGTAAAATACAGCAGGTAAACTCTCATATGCTTGTAAGAGCATAACTCTGTCATATCGCTGAGATAAATATCTGACTTGCAGTCTGAAGACATCAATTTGAAAAAAAGTGTTAGGAGTTTCTGTCACACACTAGGGAGATGGGCATTCCCTCATAGGTACACAACCATGCAGGATAAAGTAAACATTGGGATTGGCCTTCATAATCTTTAAATGGTTTTGAAGAATCATATGGAAGAAAAAAAAAAAGGGTTCCCTATTCCGTCCAAAAAAACAAAAGCAAAACCCTGTGTTAGACATTTACAGTAAATAGCCTCACAAGTTAAACATATTCTTACCAAAGAACATTGGAATATCCAACTTATCTTCTCTATCTACTTTTCTCTTAATCATAACAATATAGACAGCATAGAGCATGGCTCCAGCAAGAGACCAAATGGAACCTGTAAAAATCAACATGATTTAAAGCAACCACTCATTAATTCATTCAATATACACTTAAAATCCAATAATGTGTCAGATAATATTGCAAGAATATACAAAAGTGAAAAGATATATAATTAGATAAATCACCTTTATATTGATACAAAGATATATAATGAAAAGGTACAGCCTACCCCATCTACGTCTTTTAGTAGTACAGGAAGGAGTTTAGTGTGTTAACAAATAAATGCAAAAGCATTCACCTCAATGATCTGACCAAAACCTATACATATTATAGTAATACAACTAAAAAGTAACACTTTATTTTTAATTTGGAAATGCATGTTTCTTATTTTACCCTACATAAACAATCTTGACACCTGGCATTTTCCAACTTAACAAATGTTTCTTTCCATCACTAAGCTGTTGCTTGTATTGTCTTCCTTACCCCCATATATCATTCTTAATATGTATTGCACTACCACTCCCATCTTAAAGGCTCTGTTAAAGTTTCATTTCTTCCACAAAGCATCCTCTTTCTAATCTGCTGCATTTCCGTTCTGTCTTCTGTTTTAGACAATACTTACTATTGTCAAGTATGGTATTAGTTTAATCCCTAGTAGCTTCATTTTATAAATCTCATATTGTTCCAAATCAAGAACTCCTTGAAAACTACAAACACATAATTTATACTTTTTAATGTTCCAAAATAGCTAACATAATACAGCTCTCACAGTACATGAATAATAAATACTGATTCTCTTCATTAACTCTCTCTCAAAAACATTTAAACCTTTCAAAACAGCTAAATAATGTTCTGCCAAGTGGTCATATTCAATACTTTAATCAATTATTCAAAAGATGAATGTTTTATTACATCTTTTATTATTTTCAAACTTTTTTAAAGCTTTTGTCAACAAAATCTTGCACACACATGCACATACCAAATACATATATTGTTTTATGTATTTGTATACAAAAAGCTGCTCTGGGTGAGAAAGAGGTGAGGAAGTTCAAAGCACAGCTCACTGGGTAGTAGTTAGGAATAATTTAGAAAGCATTGTTCTATTCAATAAACCTCAAATATCTAAAGAAGTATCCAAAGAGAAATAATTAATATAGGTTTATTTTTTATTATGAGGTCTCACTGTGCTGTCCAGACTGGTCTTGAACTCCTGGCCTCAAGCAATCCTCCCACCTTGGCCTCCCAAAGCACTGGGTTAACAGGCATGAGTCACCATGCTCAGCCCAGCTAGGTTCTGTTTATCTTTGTTTTTGTTAAGTCTAAGCAATGGATCAAAAACTAAGTGTTCATCATAGCAGTAACTGTTTCAGACAAGAATCAAGAGGGAATGACAATATTCCTGGGTGATATGACAGCAACAGGAAATTTGTATAGCCTCAAAGAATCCCCAACAAGATGCTTATTACTTACAATGGGAAAAATTAGTAACTTTACACTGGAATAAGGTGGTTAATTTTAACCACCTTAAAATTAACATTACCAGCAACAGGACAAATCAATATCCTGTGCCTGTTGGTAGAATGCACTGCTCAGGAAACAATATCACTTCCATTATATTCTTACCAAAAATGCACAACCTCAATTTAACCAAAGAAAATGTCTGACAAATACAAATTGAGAAACATTCTACAAACCAACTAGGTGGGACCCTACAAAAGTGTCAAGGTCATAAAAGAAGACTGAGAAACAGTTCTGCATTTAAAGGAAACTAAGGAAACATGACAATTAAATGCAATAAATGATCCTAGATCGGAAAAAGAACATTAGTGTAAAAAATGGCAAAATTTGAAAAGGCTTTATAGATAACAGTATTAGAGTCAATGTTAATTCCTGATTTTTATAACTGTATAATAGTTATGTACGTTGTTAACATTTGAAAAATCTGGGTGAAGGCTATGAGAATTCACTAAAATATTTATGCATTTTTTAATATTGTTTCCCAAGGAAAAGTTTAAAAAAACACCTGCTAGTGCCTACACTTTGTACGTGTATCTGTGCGCGTGAGCATGCACATTTGACTTTCTTGTTTACTCTAACAAAAAACTTTCCTGTATACCCTTAACAGAGAGAATGCAGAGTCAAGTACTTACCTATTGTATCTCTTCCAGCAGATTTTTCAGACCCTGACAGGTTTACCAGTACAACACCTCCAATGCTATGAGAATAACAGTCATTAAGGATGAGCTAAACAATTCTGAAAAGGCTAATCATAAAGATAAAAATTATTTATAAGTGATCAAGACTAATCTCAACTTTGGGTAACACTGTCAAATAATTTAGCAATTTCAATAACAATATCTAACAATATCAATATAATATAGTGTTATATTTGTATTAACTCATTTAATCCTCACAAAATGTACAATATTATACCTTATAAGGAAGTATTATTACTGCCATTCCCGTTTTACATGTGAAAACTAATACACAAAGAGGTAAGGTAACTTGACCAAGATCACATAGCCGAGACTGAAACGCAGGCAGTTTTACTCCACAGTCCAGTGCTCTTAAGTGCTATGCTATCAACTGCCTTTCAATTAGGAATGAATTAACCAACTTGTCATCCCTTTCCAATCTTTCTTTTGGATTACAAAAATATATCAAACCCATATAAATCCAGCTATGTAACAGTACTTACTCTTGCTTATTGGTAAAATCTAAATTAACGGTAAAACTATCCTTATGTGCTTAAACAATTTCACTAATCTCATGATTTTAGTGGATAAAAATAAGACTGAATTAAGGTTGTAGAGATATCAGAGGTCATTCATAAACTCAATTGTTATTTTCTGGGCATCTAATATGAGCAAAGCACAGGGTTACAGAAGTGACCAAAACAGATGTGGTTCCTGTCCTCAGGGAACTTACATTGTCTTTCTATTTCTATGAATCTTATAAATTGTAACATGTTTTCAAGTAGATGAGATATTCCTAATTTAAAAAAAAAAAAAGCCTAATTCTCTCACCCTGATCAGAAAGACCAGGGTGGCAGTGGGAGAAGATGAAAGAAAATATGTATTCCCTTATGGAAAGATGTCATCAGAACTTAAATGTAGTCCTTACATTAAATATGCATACCCTTCAATGAAATCATCACAATTTTCTGTAATAATCATTGTTCATATTCAGATTCAGCTATTATTTATTGAGTATCCACAATATATTTAGAAACCAGGGGTTTTGTTTCCATTTAGATGATGATGATTATGATAATGGCTAAATATAGGGAGCACCTCCTGTTGTGTATCACACATTGTTCCAAGCACTTTAGAAGTTCTACTCATTCAATCCTCATAATAATCCTATGAGAGAAATCCTATTATTATCCCCAATATACAGACGAGAAAATTGGCACAGAAATGTAAGGAACTTGCCCAAGATCTCAAAACTAATAATGATGGAGATGGGATTGGATTCCAAGTGGCTTGGCTTGAGGCCACACTCTTGTCTCTCAATTGATGAAATGAGATTTCTTTGCTTAGATTGCCTTCCAGATTGTTGCTATGTAAAATTCTTTTTATATCCTCAGAAATTGAATCTCTTAGTAAAATGCCAATTCAAAGCAAAGTATTAAACAATGTTTAATACATAATTCTTAAGAACATACACTTACACAAAAAATTTCTAAGTAACACTTTTTTTTAAAGGTACAGATAGTAAATATTTTAGGCTTGTGGGCCACATTGTTGCAATTCAACTCTGCCTCTGTAGTGCTAAAATGGCCATAGACAATTTGCAAATAGATGAGAGTAGCTGTGTTTCAATAAAATTTGGATGTGACAGGGCTAAGTAGCATCATGTCCATTTAAAGCCTTCTTTTATCCACATCTTTCTTTGCTCTTACAATATAAACTACCCTGGTGCCACTACCAGAAATTGTGACATTGTATTTTTAAGCAGAGGAAACTAACTATCACAGTATATTCTTACCTTAAAATTACAGCTAATAGTTTAGAAAGGGTAAATCTATCTCCACTGTTACTTGGAAATACTGCAGCAAGGATTAAGGTAAAAAGTCCTATCAGGAGAAAAGAATTTAAAAATGGTACATGAGTTTAAATACTGTCAACATTTTTACTAACAACTTCATTGTTTAAATAAGCAAATTATATACCTAACTTTCAAATTATTTTTGTCGCTCTTAACTAAGAAAATAATTGCAGTTAAGTAATGACTAGACTGAAATGTTTAAAGTTCATGCATAAAATAGCCTCCAAACTAAACCATGTTTATTTCAACAGTACAGATCAAGTACAGTCCTATTTATTTTAAACTAATAGGAAACTTAAATCTTATTCAGAGTAACATGTTGACTTCATCATAATCAAGCTTGTGTCCTGAAGTTGTTTTTATAGCTTCAAAAATACTTTTGTCTTCCAGATTTGAAAAGTGATTCAATCTTAAAAATAAAACACCTATCATAGGGCAAATTATAGTTCTGAAATAAACAATTACATTTTAGCCAAAGGGTCTAGAAAAAGATCTTGGAAAAGTATGTATGAAGGGAAAGGCAACTACAATACAAAAGGCCAGCCTATAAAACTGTAATATATTGTTATATAAAAAAAAATTGTAAATTATTTGAAGGAACATAAATAGCACAGGCTAAGGCATGAAACTACAGTCATGCTTAACAACAGGGATAAATACAGAGAAAATGCGTGTCGTTCGGCAATGTCATCCTTGTGCCACCATCATAGAGCACACTTACACAAACCTAAATGGTATAGCCTACTACACAGCGAGGCGATATGCTATAGCCTATTGCTTGTAGGCTACCAAATTGTATAGCATGTTACTGTATTGAATACTCTAGGCAATTGTAACACAGCAGTAAGTATTTGTGTATCCAAACATATTTAAACATAGAAAAGGTACAGTAAAAATATAGTATTATAATCTTATAGGACCACCATTGTATATACAGTCTGTTGTAGACTGAAACATCATATGCGGCACCTGACTATATACAGATTAAAAGGCAGTTATAATAGACTAATGTATATTAGAACTAATATAAGAAGCTATAACGAGATAAAAATGCTGTATATGTACACACATATACACCAGAAATATATACACTGATTTATAATGCAGAGTTTTAAAGACAAATTTCTTACCAGAAGTTGAAGATAAAATATTAACTATAGCAACTTGTGTGTCTGAAAGTGCTTCTTGATATGACAAATTTGCCAAAAACCACTAAAGGAAAAGAAAACCAAAGTGAACCCTAATGAAAGACATGTTTACATCTGTCATTACAATTCAGAATTCCCTCTTTTGTTCTCCTCCTAAACACTGTTCTCACAAGATGTTTTAAAAGCTGCTTTGTATTGAAAAAATCACAGGCTCCCAAAAAAGACAAACATTTATAATCAGACCTAAGACCCCGCTACCCAGTTTCCCTTAAAATTTAACCATAGTTGGTTAACAATTAGCATTCAGATTTTTCTTTTTTTTTTTAATGAGAGTAAAATCAAGTATCAAATCAATTTAAAAATTTGCTTTATCTAGGCTGGGCGTAGTGGCTCATGCCTGTAATCCCAGCATTTTGGGAGGCTGAGGTGGGTGGATTGCTTGAGCCCAGAAAGACCAGCCTGGGCAACACA
>NW_012110252.1:4423889-4427605 GCF_000951045.1 Mandrillus leucophaeus
GAAATAATACTTTTTTTGATGAAGGCTGGCAGGATGTGTGTGTGTCCAAAGTTCAGTAATTTTCACTGATAATTCATCCATTTTTTATGGATAACACTTTTTTTACTATCTGAAACAATGCAACTATGAATATCTTAATTCTAGCACATGCCTGCCACCTGGTACATAAGTACATGAGGGTCACCAAAGCATATACTAAGAGGTGGATTGCTGGGTCAAGCAAAGTAAACTAACAGCTAGACTAATTGTTTTTGGTGTCTCTGCTACTTACACTGGTTGATTCGAAGAGCTATCCCACTAAATGACTTATCTCTATTAAGACAGGAACATCTAACTCTCTCAGAGCTTGTGGCTGAGTAATATTACACTAGTATTCACACTGCAAAGAAGCAGTAGAGACACACTATTGTAGAGCACTATCAGAAGGCAGCAGATGGCTGAGAGCCTAGTAGTCTCCATTCAGTCTATACTGTACTCAAGGCTAAAGCCAGAATGAAATTATGGCAACGTGGTTCTGATTCCATCTGCAATCCTTTAATTTCCTAGATAATTTCACATGCCTATCTAGATAAAACGAGGTAACAACTGATGGGCAATATCAAACATATATGGCAAGAGAAGCCACAATCTGCGTGCAGATGAAGTGCTAGAAAAGAAGACTCAACCCTTAATCTTATCTGTCAAAGATTTTCTCCATGAACAGACAGTGCTCACAGAGTGATTATTAGCTTTCTTGACCCACTTCTCTTACTATTTTTATACTTAAATATTGTCCTCATTTTCCAAACAACCTCACTGGTCCATGCTAATTCAAGGTAAATAAATAAAAACAGATCACTTAGATAAGAAGCATTCAAAGGTCATAAGAATCCTTCATTAGCTGTGAACTCTTTCCAGAATAACCTTTCCATTCTCTACCCCTCACCAAACACCATTCTTTGGCTATTGTTTCCACGGCACCCTCATCACAAAAGAAGACCCATCTCAACCATCCTCCAATAAAAATTGTCCATACAACGTCTGCCTTCATTATTTCAGAGTTGAGGACAACGATTTATGAATAATTATAGCAAATAATACATATCATAATTTCATTAGTAATAATTCATTTATAAATTGTCATAAAACATTAATATTTGACAAAATATTGTGTATGTTCAAGGTATATAACATGACTTAATATACACATAACATTGTCTACTGATTACCATAGTCAAATTAGCACATCCATCATCACCCATAGTTACCATTTTTCTGTGTGTATATGTGATGAACACACTGAAGAATCTGCTCTTATCAAATTACAAGAATATAGTACTGTTATCTGAAGTCTCCATACACATTAGTTCCCAAAACTTACTTATCTTATAACTGAAATTATGTACTCTTTGACCAACACGTCCCCATTTCCCTACCATTCTACTCTCTGGCAACCACCATTCTACTCTTTGCTTCTATTTTAGATTCTACATACATAAGTGAGATCATATTTGTGAGTATTTGACATTCTATGCCTAGCTTATTTTATTTAGCATAATGTCTTCCAGGTTTGTCCATGTTGTTGCAAATGGCAGGATTTCCTTCTTTTTACAGCTGAATAATATTACATTATGTTCAGCCATGAAAATGTACTATATATATTCATCCATCGATAGACACTCAGGTTATTCCCATATCTTGTCTATGATGAATACTGTAAAACAAACATGGAGGTGCAGACATCTCTATGAGATACTGATTTCATTTACTTTGGATATGTAGTAAGAGATATTCTTGATAAAGCCAGTATCACCTAAATTATATTTTACAGAAAAAAAAAAAAACCTAGTAAGACAAAAGATATTCAAAGAAGATTGGCAAATACAGTAATCATTAACTCCTTTTAATCTACACTGTCCAGTACATTAGACACTAGCCACTCATGGCTACTGAGCAATTGAAATTGGCTGGTCTGAACTGAAAAGTGCTTTAAGTATAATGCATACTGGGTTTAGAAGATTTTAGTACAAAAAAGAATGTAAACTATCTCATCAATAATTTTTACATCAATAACATGTTGAAATAATATTTTTACATATAGTGGGTTAAATACAAATATAATATTGAAATTGATAACATCTGTTTCCTTTTCCTTTTTTAAATGCATCTACTAGATAATTTAAAACTATGTTTGTGGCCTGCATTTGAGGCTCATGTTATATTTCTATTGAACAGCACTGCTCTTAACCTTACCTAAAGCTTATCATTCTATTAAGCTAGATTTCTAAAAAGGTAAGTTTTCTCTCAGTATCTGCAGGGGATTGGGTCCAGGACCCCAACCCCAAAGGTATCAAAATCCAAAGATGCTCGAGTCCCTTACATAAAATGGCATAGCATTTGGATACAATCTACACACATCCTCCCATATACTTTAAATCATCTCTAGATTACTCGTACCTAAGACAACGTAAATAGTTGTTGTGCTATTGTTTTTTAATCTCTATTATTTTTATTGTTATATTGCTGTTCTTCTATTTTTTCACCTTCACTATTTTTGATCTGAAGTTGGTTGGATCCAAGGAGGCAGAACTCAAGGATTTGGAGGACAAACTGTATGTCTGGACTATATTCCTCTGACTTCCCAAAGGAATGCCTTTATTTTAGTGATAACTTGATTAATAATATTCTGCTAGGTAAATCAAAAGAAAATCTTTGGAATTTGCAGTATGATAATTACATATGTAATAAAAATAGTTTAAAGTCTCATATATTCACGTTATTTTATTAGTTGGGGTCTCTGCTTGTTTTAAATGAGTGTAAGGCAGGACTAAAATGTATTAATTATATGCTACCCAGTTTTCAAAGGAGATGTGTAATAAAAGCTTCTATAGTTGACCCTTGAACAACATGGGGATTGGGGGACCAACCCTCAGGCAATAAAAAAAATCTGCTATAACTTTTGACTCCCCTAAAATGTAGGTACTGATAGACTACTGGTGACTGGAAACCCTACCAATAACATAAGTAATGATTAACAGATATTTTGTATGTTATATGTAGTGTATACTATATGCTTATAATAAAGAAAGCTAGAGAAAAGAAATGCTATTAAGAAAATCATAAGAAAGAATATATTTACTACTCATTAAGTGGAAATGAATCATCATATAAAGGTCGTCATCCTTGTCATTTTCATGTTGCATAAGAAGCCTGGGAAAGAGAAGGGACTGGTCTTGCTGTTTTAGGTGTGGCAGAGATAGATGAAAATCTGTGTGTAAGCATACCTGCGCAATACAGACCCATGTTGTTCAAGGACCAATTGTATATGGTGAAAATTAAAACAAGAGTAAAAAGATCAGAGCCAGATTAAATGGCTAATGCAGTGGGAGCTGGCTGTGGAACGTGATGATTATATCAGAAACTTCAGTTTAAAAGAAGAAAGCTACTTCAGGCGAGCATACAACTCATCTGTAGGCAAAAAGGCAGGGAGGCAATAGGAAAACCTGAGTTACATAGCTCATTGTCTGTTAAAAGGAACTATCTCCCTTCCTTGGAAAAAGCAAACTTTTTCCCAACTTAAAACTCTGAGAGAAATGTATTATGTAAATTGTTATGTAATAACACTAGCCTTTATAGCAGATTTAAAGGTATGTGCAGATAATAGCATTTTTAAAAATTATTTTTTGAAATTATAATATACATAAAATATACCATTTGGATCATTTTTAAGTGTACAG
>NW_012110252.1:4428416-4433719 GCF_000951045.1 Mandrillus leucophaeus
AGATGAAAAAATTCTGTGGATGGATGGGGTGATGGTTGCACAACAATGTGAATGTACTTTATGCCACTAACTGTACACTTAAAAATGATCAGGGCCGGGAGCGGTGGCTTATGCCTGTAATCCCAACACTTCAGGAGGCTGAGGCAGGGGACATCACCTGAGGTCGGGAGTTTGAGACCAGCCTGACCAACATGGAGACACGCCGTCTCTACTAAAAACACAAAATTAGCTGGCTGTAGTGGCGCATGCCTGTAATCCCAGCAACTCGGGGCGGTGAGGCAGGAGAATTGCTTGAACCCAGGAGGCAGAGGTTGTGGTGAGCCGAGATCGTGCCACTGCATCCCAGCCTGGGCAACAAGAGCAAAACTCCGTTTAAAAAAAAGGAAAAATGATCAAAATGGTGTATTTTATGTATACTTTATTATAATTTCAAAAATTAATTCTTAAAAAGGCTATTATCTGCACATACCTTTAAATCTGCTATAAAGAGTAGTGTTATTAGTAGAGCCAGGGAATGGAGAAAAATGGGCTATTTGAGTATGAAAGGCAAAATCATGACATTAAAAAAATTTTATAATCAGGCTAATAACATTGACATTAGCATTTCATTATTTAGGGTTTTAAGATGCTCGGTATAAATTTGAATCTTAAAGGCTCATATTAAAAAACCTTGGATTAGGCTACTTCCAATGATGTATACATAAAATAGCACAGAAATTCATTTTTTAAATTCTACATGTTAGAGTTTTCACTAACTCAGACAAGTCTCTAATCCCAGCTTAGCCCAAAATAACAATACTTTATTTACTCCATCATTATTCTATGTGAAATCTTAAGCACATTTTTCAGTTTCTATCTTAAAAAAGTAAGAAACTATAAATAATACAACCAGAAATTCTGTAGAAATATACTGAGTACTTGACAAAATAATACTTAACCTCATTTATATGAATATAAAACTGCAAAACACTTATTTGAAAAAAATCAATGCATACAGTAAACTCTTATCTGGATATTTACTAACCTTTGTATATACATACATCACAGTGGAAAATAACTCTATTCATAATTTTGATCATGAGGCAATGCTAAACTCTGAAGAACTTCCCAAACTGTGCGTGTTCAAAAGTTTGTGCATATATATAAATAGCTGAAGTGTTATAGGACTTATTGAATGCTAACTCTTTGAGTTATATCAAGCATTTACTAATTTTGATACCCTAACTTCCTACAGGTCTCAAACAGCAGAGTTTAAAGTCATGATTAAACAACCTAATTGTCTCACACTTCCATCCTATATTGTTGGTATATATACTGTCTTAAAATTCAAGTTTCAAATATCATATGCAAACATATCATAAAAAGACCTACCACAAAGCAAAAAAAAAAGCTAATTTTTGCTACTTGAGTTGCAGTAAGTTTCCCCACAGTTTTCAGTATGGATTCTTGTTCTTTCACAGGATATGACATTCGAGACAACTTTGCTTCCAATGCATGGCTTGACGGAAGCTGTCGAATCTCCATGATATTACTGAACCTTACACGAGACTTTTTGGGGGCTTAAAAGGAAAAGCACAATACGAAATAACTAAATAATTCCTCTCCAACAAAAGTCACAAGTTTTAATTTACTGATAAACGTATAAGTTCATCTATGATCAGAGCAAGACAGTCAAAGTAAACCAGAGGTATATCATTACCTGAGACAACTTTGTTCACTTAAAAAAGCTAAAAGGAAAAATGTTTTCATCTACAAAAATGTTGTAAAAGGTTTAAAATGAAACCAATATTCGAACAAGGTTTCTGCAATTGTGTACTGTATATACACAACTGCCTATTTCAGGATTTTAGTTGATTACTATTTTAGTATTTCTAGTAAAACTTTATTTGGATTTTTCCTCATGCATATCCAATGTATGAGAATTCGTTTCCTGGGCAAGCACACAGAACAATTCTCTATAGGTCCATTCCTTGCAAGGGAAATTAAGGATAAATACTGCACCTTATGTTAAAGGTGGCATTCTTTACTAAATTCACAGAAGCAGCAAAATTCTTATAATCTGCTATTAGGCTCTTTGAGGGCATATTTAAGAGGATATTATTTGTTTAAAAAAGTATATATATATATATATATGCGTGTGATGCATGTGTGTATATGTGTGTATACATATATATGATGAAACCATAGAGATCTCTGGTATTTGGAAATTATTTCCAGTTGAAATAATACAAAAATGATTATACTATATTAGATTCACAATCCAGTCAAACTTCTAGAAGACTCTAGGCTGAGACAACACCACATGGAGCAGAATTGCTAGGTGTTTCAGTCAACCCACATCATCACTAAGTTCTGAAGTGGCCTGAATAAAGCTAAACTTTCTACCCATTTCTAAGTTTTGCTTACTTTTTTCAGTATCAATGTTTGTGCTCTCAGGTTTTTCACTTGGAAGATCATGGAATTTCACAGGAACATACAGAGGTTCACTCTGGAATATAACAGAAAAAAAAATAAACAACAAATATAAAAGCTAATATACTGGTTAAAATTTAAACGGATGGTACGTAAACACAAATACCATCTAAAACATGGTTGTTCACCACCAAGTTTAAACAGCAATTTTCAAGACTTAAAAAAGGAAACTCAACAGATCCATACTGGTACAATGACAGAAAAGAATCCAGTTTACAGTTTAGAAACGTAATATAACAGCATTGGCATATTATGATATCTAATATTTAAATGTCATAAAAACATATCACTTTCTTAGCTAACAGATTCTATCTCAGCTAACAGATTATGTCTCATTCCTTTTCATTCATTTAACAAATGCTTATTGAGCTCCTACCAGGTCAGATGCTGTTCTACATCCTGGGGAAATAAGGGTAAATAAAAACAGTCTCTTCCTCAGTGATCATGCAGTCTAACAGGGAAGGCAGATAACAAACTGATAACCAGGTATATAGTATGTATTTAATATTTACTAAATTGTCTCCTCTTATATTAACTAAAATTCTTGAAGACCTTTACACAAAATAGCTACTACTTACCAGTTCTTACTATGTATTGAGTACCAACTCTAGAGCAGTTAAACATATATTTCTCATTAGTCCTCACAATAATTTTATAGAATATGGCCGGTGCAGTGGTTCATGCCTGTAATCTCAGAACTTCGCGAGGCTGAGGCGGGCAGATCACTTGAGGTCAGGAGTTCGAGAGCAGCCTGGCCAACATGGTGAAACCCCATCTCTACTAAAATACAAAAATTAGCTGAGCATAGTGGTGTGTGCCTGTAATCCCAGCTACTCATGAGGTGGAGGCAGGAGAATCGCTTGAAACCAGGAGGCGGAGACTGCAGTGAGCTGAGATTCTGCCACTGCACTCCAGCCTGGGTGACAGAGCGACACTCCATCTCAAAACAATAATAATAATATTAATAATTTTAGAGAATAAAGCTGAGATATAAAGTAATCAGGTAGTAGACAAAAGAATTAAAGCCAGGTTTGTCTAACCATGCTCCAAAGGTCCATATTTTCAGGTAGTTATAAATTCCTCAACTGTTTTTACAAAAGTTCTTCAGATGATCTACATTTAAGGTACAAATCTCCAACTAGGCTAACTCTTCAAAATTAACAGAACTTTTTTTATTTCTTTGATTTCTCTTTTAACTCCTAGTATAGAGCTCCACCAATAAAAAAATATATATATTCAGTAAATGAAGGGACAGTAGGTTTGGAAACAGACATAATCTCTCTGTTATACTGAAGTTTTCACTATAGCATCTGGCCTAGAGCAATTTGACATATCCATCTTACAGATAATAGCAAGAATTAGTACAAGAGTAGTCAGAAGAGCAGGCTGTCATCTCAACTCTGTCTTCTGTACTGATAGAGACAAATGATACTAAATTATGTTATTGATGCTTAAAATCCCAGGAAAAAAAAAATTCTTCATAGTACCTATTAACCTACTCTGCATGCCACTGTAGCCTACACTAAAAAACAGAGAGGCAAACAAGAAAACTGTGCTGGGAGTAAGGTCACCAAGCCAGTGCTTCACAAATTGCTATTAAATTTTAGAGTAATTATAATTTTTCTCAGATAAAATGCCATGTTTGGAAAGAAAACAAGTATCATTAAAAATACATTTTACAGAGATGCCACCCTGAGCAACACAGCAAGATCATGTTTCTAAAAAATAAAAATCAAAAGCTAGTGGTGGAGTATGCTTGTATTTAGGAGGCTGAGACAAAGGGATCGTTTAAGCCCAGCAGTTCAAAGTTACAATGAGCCATAACACTGCCACTGTACTCCATCCCAGGCAACAGAGCAAGACCCCGTCTCTAAAAAGAAATCTAAAAATAAAAAATAAAAGAAGAGGTGCCTGAGTGATCATCTTAAAAAAACCAGATTTTTATATACTACCTCTCCAACTAGATTACAAATGCTTAAAATAAGTGACTACGTCAATTACTTTACTTGCTTATTACCTGTCCCCTCGCAAATACACACACACTCACACACTAGAACAAAGCTGTATCTTCAGAGCCTAGAACAAGTGTTTAACACATATTTGTCACTGTAAAAAATTTGTGGAATACACAAACAATTTGCCTATATAGTCTCAGTGTCAAAAATATGTGTTTCTAAATGATAATAATAACGTGCATGAAGTAAAAAAGTTGGTTAGTAACAAAGGATTGTCCTTTATTATTTTCACTCCTGAACCAGTTTCCCCTTCCCCTCTCTCTTCAGAGGCAGCTAAATAGATTACCTCTAGGCCCCAGGTATCCCTAAGGAGAAAAAAAGTACCAAATTACAATCCTCATGATGGGCACCCAATATTGAGCCATATCTATGTTGTAACATAGCTTTGCTAACATCAAAACTGTTTCAGTTTTTCCTACCATGGCTCAACCCCACCTCTCCATTCCTGACAAAAAAAGGACTTACCAAAGAACTGTTCATAGTTGTATCTGTTGTGCAAGCAGCAAAGTAACCTTCAGCATCTGCAAACTAAATACAGATAACAAGGTATAAAATCCAATTCAATTTATATTACACTGTAGGACTAGTCAGACATGACTCAAATAAATAGAAGCAAAAATCCAGAATCAACCTACAAGAGTATAACTGTTAGTAACAATAATAGCAGCTAATGCCACATATTCACCATCGTGAGGTAGGTATTATCTTCATTTTATGGATGAAAAATTTGAGGCTGAGAGATTTTTAATCCTGACAGTCAGGATTAAAACTCAAGTTAGTCTAAAACCAAAGCTTATGCCCTTTTCACAACACTAT
>NW_012110252.1:4435944-4443133 GCF_000951045.1 Mandrillus leucophaeus
ATTTATTTATTTAGAGATGGAGTTTCGCTCTGTGACCAGGCTGGAGTGCAGTGGCATGATCTCAGCTCACTGCAACCTCTGACTCCCGAGTCCAAGCAATTCTCCTGCCTCAGCCTCCTGAGTAGCTGGGACTACAGGAGCATGCCACCATGCCCAGTTAATTTCTGTATTTGTAGTAGAGATGGGGTTTCACCATGTTGGCCAGGATGGTCTCGATCTCCTGACCTCATGATTCGCCCACCTCAGCCTCCAAAACTGCTGGGATAAGAGGCATGAGCTACTGTGGCCTAGGCAGGTCTTGAAATCCTGAGGCACAAGAGATCTGCCTGCCTTGGCCTTCCAATGTGCTGGGATTACAGGCATGAGCCACCAAGCCCAGCTTTAAAATACAATTATTGAAAGCCCCTGACTGCAGGGTGCAGTGGCTCAGGCCTGTAACCCCAGCACTTCGGGAGGCGAAGACAGTGGACTGCCTGAGGCCAGACTTTGAGACCAGCCTGAGCAACATAGTGAGACACTGTCTCTACAACAAATACAAAAATTAGTGGGGTGTGGTATTGCGTGGCTATGTACTCAGCTACTTGAGAGACTGAGGCAAGTGGATTGCTTGAGCCCAGGAGTTCAAGGTTATAGCAAACTATGATTAAACCACTGCACTCCAGCCTGGGCAACAAAGTGAGACCCTGTCTCTAAAAATAAATCAGTAATTTTAAAAAGAATGTACTTATTAGATAAGACAAGAAACAAACAATACTATTTTAACCCACAAAAAATAATACACATGAAAGAAAAAGATTAATAGAGACAGAAAATAATATAGTGGTTGGTAGGGTTTGGAGGGAAGAATGAATAGGGGTTATTTTTAAGTCTGTGTACAGACTTTCTGTCTAGGATGATAAAAAATTCTGGAGCTGATGGTTGTACAGCAAAGAAAATGCACTTAATGCCACTAGTATACATTTTAAAATAGTTAAAATGGTATATTTCACATTATATATTTTAACATAATAAAGAATTTTTTAAAGGATTAACATAAGAAACAGTTTTATATTTCTTCATTCTCAATAATTCAAAATTTCTACTTCTATAAAGAAGATATATCATTATATAAACTCATATTTCTTTCAACACTATGAATGAGCATGTTATATTACTTCAGTCAAAGAATATAGTTTGATTAGCCAAACATCTAAAATATGTCTGGAAATATGAGATTTTCATTTTAATACATAAAACTTTGAATTGTTTTGTTTCCAGAATCCACTTAACAATTAGAGGATACTCATCCAATCTGCAAAGACTCTTGACATTCTTCTTATTCCTTAGTTTCATCTTCATCGCCACATTAATTGATTTGGACTAATTCAACAATTTTTAACAACTCAGAAAACATCATGGAGTAAGAGTTCTCACAAAATATTCTGATACTACTTGATTAGAAGAATACATTTAAAATTCTGGACAAGAGCAGGTTTCCTTATATCATCTTCACTCGCTTAACTGAACAACTTAAAATAAGACTCTCCTTAAAGAAACTCATACGTCTTTAAACTTTGAAAAAATATACATATACCCCCTTCCCAACAGACACTTAAAATTAAAAACTTACAAAAGCAGCATGCTTTCCGCGAAGTCCTCTTGTACACTGTTGTCTCCATGGCTTCCAAATAATAAAGCCCAAAAGGTACAAAACAAACATAGATGTTTTTGCAAAGGTGCTGAAGAACGGTTTGTTGTACTGGGTAAAAACGTACTGCAGAGGAAAAAGTTACACAGACAACTTTGAGATGATCTTAAACCTTATTACTCATCTCCAAAATAAAGTCACTACATGATTTTTAACTCTTCAGAAGTTCACTTGGAAAGAAAAAGTCAAAGGGATTACAAAAATATTTTAGATTCATTTCTGAATACTGTATTTACCTTGCATACAAAAGGATATCACCAAACAAAGCAGCAACAACCTGCTAAAATAAGTTTGGTTTAACATTCATTGCAACCTACTATGAAACAGTGCCTATATTAGGAGCTAAAGAAAAATAAGACAGGGCCAGGCATGGTGGCTCACGCCAATAATCCCAGCACTTGGGGAGACCAAGACAGGCGGATTGCTTGAGCCCAGAATTTCAAGACCAGCCTGGGCAACATGACAAAACTCTGTCTCTACAACAAAATAGAAAAATTAGCCAGGCATGGTGGCATGCGCCTATAGTCCCAGCTACTTGGGAGGCTGAAGCAGGAGGATCCCTTGAGTTCACAAAGGTTGAGGCTGCAGTGAGCCATGATCAAGGCACTGCACTCCAGCCTGGGCAACAGAGCAAGACCCTATTTCATAAAGAAAAAAAAGAGAGAAATAAGGGAAGTTATCCTGCCCTTGGGGAGCTTAACATCTAATAGAGGAGACATATATATGAAGACAATAAGCATAATGTGCCAAGTAACAAGAGAGGGGTTCAGGATACCATGGGAGCACCAAAAGGAAACTGACAAATTTCAACATTATGGACGTTTCCCAAGGGAGACTGGTGTTTTCTGTTTGTTTGCTTTTAGTGTATCGTGAATATAAACTCACAATTTTTTATATCCTAAGAAAATTCCTAGTTATAGCCACTAAAAAGGCATAGAAAAACATGACAATCCAGGAGGAAAGTGAAACTCTAGGACGTAAATGGTGGTCCACGCCATTTGATACTAAAAGAAACAATGGCTCTGGCCAGGCACAGTGGCTCACACCTATAATCCCAGCACTTTGGGAAGCCAAGGTGGGTGGATCACTTGAAGTCAGGAGTTCAAGACCAGCCTGGCCAACATGGTGAAACCCAGTCTCTACTAAAAATACAAAAATTAGCTGGGCGTGGTGGCAGGTGCCTATAATCCCAGCTACTCGGAAGGCTGAGGCAGGAGAATTGCTTGAACCTGGGAGGCAGAGGTTGCAGTGAGCCAAGATCGCACCATTGCACTCCAGCCTAGGTGACAAGAGCAAAACTCCATCTCAAAAAAAAAAAAAAAAAAAAAAAAAAAGATTAATAAGGCCATATTAAAAAGACTTAAAGAATTCCAGCTAATAAATACAGAGGGAATAACTCAAAAAAAAAAAAAAATCACCATTTTGCAACCCCTAATGAAATACTTTATCTAGACAACTTAAACGTGGATATTCAACTATTACCTAAAAGGTCATGAGGAACTTTATAGTACTTAAATGGCATCATCTAAATTGAGACTTGCAGTCATTCATCTCATGCTGGAATGTTACAGGAAGTACTCAGTACCCCCAAAGTATTCTTTCCTGAAAACTAAACCCAAATCGACTTTATACCTAACTACCACTTTACAAGAAATAAAGAGAAAAATAACAAGTTAAATGATACCCCAAGGAAACAATCAGCTAAATCCAGAATGTGTGATACACCCAATAGGAAAAATGACCCAGTTTCTCCAACAAATTAATGATATGAAAAAAAAAAAAAAAGGAGGGAAGATACAGTTAAGGAATAAAGTGACTTAAAAGATATCACAAATGTAATGCATGATCTTTGTTTAGATCCTAACAAACTTAACGGGAAAAAAAAGTCCTTGACACCACTGCAGAAAACTGGACTGGAGAAAACTGAATAATGAACTGGATGTCAGATGATCTTAAGGAATTACAGTTAATTTTGTTAACTATGTTAATGGCATAGTGATTATGTTTAAGAAAATTAAAAGTCCTTTTCAGTTTCAAGTATATAGGAAAGAAATTGTGGCTGAAATGACATGTGACATATGCTTTAAAATATGCTTTAAAATGCTCCAGGAAAAACAGTTTTGAGCAGAGGTTGATAAGGTTGGCAAATTTGGTTAACTGCTAAAGGTAAGTAATGAACACAAGGAGATTCATTATAATATTCTACTTTGTATATGTTAGAAAATATCCATAATAAAAAGACTGATTTTATTTTTGAAATACACACTTTATCTCCAAAGTTTGCTTTTTCTTTTTCTTTTTTGAGAAGGAGTTTCACTTTTGTTGCCCAAGCTGGAGTGCAATGGTGTGATCTCGGCTCACTGCAACCTCTGCCTCCCAGTTCAAGCGATTCTCCTGCCTCAGCCTCCTGAGAAACGGGGATTACAGGCACCCACCACCACACCTAGCTAAATTTTGTATTTTTAGTAGAGACTGGGTTTTACCATGTTGACCAGGCTGGTCTCGAACTCCTGACCTCAGGTGATCCACCCACCTCATCCTCCCTAAGTGTTGGGATTACAGGCATGAGCCACCACACCCGGCCCTATCTCCAAAGTTTAATGAGCATATCTGGTTGAAGAAGTAGAGACATTACATATACTCTTGAATAATGAGATTATAAAATATCCTCTTACTAAAATATTTTACTTTAAAACAATAAAGATAAGTTGAGTTTTTTCCTCCAGTTTCATTAAAGTACAACTGACAAATACCAAATATATGTACTTTTTACAACATGGTGTTTTGATATATGTATACATTGTGAAATGATTACCACAAACAACAAATTTTTTATTTTCTACTTTGCTTAGATATGGTTAAATTAAAACTTAACCAGGTGCTATTTGGTCCTAAATTTTATTAACTGATAAATAAAAACAAACTATTTATTTTAAATGAAAATAAAATTTAAAAGATAGATTTAGTTCCCTGTCAATATCAAAGACATTTCTTTGAGGTAAAAGTACAAAATGTTCATCTAAAAGAAAGTTATAGAAGAGATTTAAAGCGAAAAATATATGGCCTATTAGATTCCAGAGACTAACTCCGAAAAGTATAAAAACTTACATACTTGGCCGGGTGTGGTGGCTCACACCTGTAATCCCAGCACTTTGGGAGGCCAAGGCGGGCAGATCACGAGGTCAGGAGTTCGAGACCAGTCTGACCAACATGGTGAAACCCTGTCTCTACTAAAAATACAAAAATTAGCCTGGCGTGGTGGGGCACGCCTGTAATCCCAGCTATTCAGGGGGTTGGGGCAGGAGAATCGCTTGAACCCGGGAAGCGGAGGTTGCAGTGAGCCGAGATCTCGCCATTGCACTCCAGCCTGGGCAACAGAGCAAGATTCCATCTCAAAAAAAAAAAACTTATATACTCATAGAATACAATGCCAATGTCAATATTTACTTAGCTACAATATGAGAAGACCTGAGTATTAAACTGCTTCTTTTGAAAGTTAAATTCATTTTATAAATGCCAGTTTCCTGCTGTATATTCGCCTTAAAATTGCAACATAGAAGTTGAAATGCAGACTTCTGAAAATAAAAGTTGCTTTTTATAGGGATCATTAACCAAGCAGAATAAAGTATACAAGTAGAAAGAAAAACTAGCTTGCAAATTCAAAATGCCACATTACTACCAATAGGTCATCAATAAAGATACAATTTAACTGAAGGAAATTGTAAAGATACAACTTAACTGAAGGAAAATTATGAGGTATACCAAGCACCTCATAATAAGGTTTGAGTCAGCAAGCACAAATGTGGATGCAACCACTCATGGGCGTAACAGTGACCTACACATGAAAACTCATTATTTTTACTCATTTGTCCAAAAGCACGCTGAACTTTCTAGTAAATGGTGATATTGTTTTGCATCCTGATAGTTATTTCACTAGAAAATTATATTCACAGAAAGAATTTGAATTTAGAAAAAAAGCCAAAAGTAACACTTTCAAATATAAGAAAATATGCATAGTCTCTCTAAGTAACCCTCCCTAAAAGATGCAAGAAAACTGTATGAAACAATAAAAAAGATCATCCTTTCAGTTTTAACTTCAAGTGGCAATCATTCGATATTTTTTAAAAATTCGATAGTATTTAAGATACTGCTTTGAGAAAGCAGGAGATTGTAATGGCTAGAGTTACTACAGGTTAACAGTAACATCGTGGCTGTAATGTAACATCATTCCTGGACCGAAGGTACGTACCGAAGTAAGTTCGGAGGAAGCAACCCATATCACATCAACAAGCAGCAGAATAACAATCCCAAGAGCCATTCGCCTGCGCTGAGTGAAACCACTGTTCTGGGAATTCATTCGGTTCATGATAAACACACACACCATTTGCAGTCTGTTTTTTTAGAAAATACAGATCACATTAGAGATGATTTTAGAAAAATAGCCATTAAAAATCAGAAAATTAGTATAACAGAAACATCTGACATGTGTTAGCTAATGTTCAGTGTGAAGGTTACATAGTGGATAAGCATGTGGAACCTACCTGGTCTTAAGAGCCTTTCTGAGATCCTCAAGAGCAATGCCGGAAAACTTGGCAGATCTCAGTCTGAAAGGTGAAGAACTCAGCACCCCTAAAAACAACCATGAAATTATGCTATGAAAACGTCAGTAACTCAAGGTAAGATTCATCACATCGTTTTTTACTCTTCACCTTCAAACTGAAAGCAAATCAAAGAAAAGGACCAAAATGTGTTAAACATACTTGCCACCTTTCTCAGTACTTTCATGGTATCCACTGTACGCTTCAGATTATCCTTAGAGAGACACGCGATACCCGGCGGGCAGCGAGGGGGAGTAATATACAATATACGGCACATTTAAGAATAGTTAGCTACTAGAAAACAGCTTCTCTGAGTTTCACAAACACAGAACTCCATTCACCTCTCCACCCAGAGGAATCCATCCCCGGGGACAGTGTCTAGACACTGTTTCTAAAAGTGTCTTTTCTGTCCCTGATCTCCTGGAGTGGAATTTGGTTATCCGAGAGTAAGTGATTTGTTGTGGATCTTGAAGGCACCTCTCCAATATCCTCAAGTGGTAAAAGAAAAGGATTCTCCACGCTCCTCCACCCACCTCTGTCAAAACATCCAGTCATTTCAAAAGAAACAGCTGGGAAAAGGAATCCTCCTGTTTTGGAGCGGGGAAGACAGTTAAGGCAGTGACGCCTCCCCGGGGAGCCGAGGCGAGGGCGCACGCACGGCTTCCTCAATTGCCAGGGGTGGGCGCAGGGCTGGGGCGCCCCTGTCAGCTCCCGGAGCGCTCCCTCCGCCCCTGGAGACCTTCACGGTTTCGGTCAAGGCGCTCCGGCTGCCACCAAGGGCAGGAGGTGGTGCTGTTGGTGGGCACTCCGTCCCGGTTTGGGCTCCGGTGATGTCGGGGCCCTTCCCTGCCTGCCTACCTGGCCTTCCTGCCCCGCGATGGCGTCGTGGCGGCACCATGAGCGG
>NW_012110252.1:4443963-4463267 GCF_000951045.1 Mandrillus leucophaeus
ACATTTGTTTTTTGTGTATATGCCAGGATTGCATGAGTTTACAAATGTGAAGGGCTTAGATCCATTCATGGCACATAATAAGAACCTCACAAATGTTAGCAATTTTTTGTTTGTTTGTTTTGAGACAGTGTCTCACTCTGCCACCCAGGCTGAAGTGCAGTGGCACAATCACAGCTCACTGCAACCTCTGCTTCCCGGGGTCAAGCGATTCTCCAGCCTCAGCTTCCAATGTATCCGGGACTAGAGGCGCAAGCCACCAATGCCAGGCTAATTTTTATATTTTTCAGTAGAGACGGGGTTTCGCCATGTTGGCCAAGCTGGTCTCCTACTCCTGGTTTTAAGTGATCCGCCCGCCTCGAGCTCCCGAAGTGCTGGGATTATAGGCGTGAGCCACCACGCCCTGCCAAATGTTGGCGATTATTAAACTGTATATAGACTTGTTCCTTAAATATTTTGACTATTCCATGGGAAAGGTTTGTCCAGCATCCTGATTTCTATCTAGAAGACACAAACAAGACTAAAGGGTTCTGTAATTTAACTTCTTGTTCAGATGGTGTGAAGAAATTAAGTTCTCTTACTCTTATAGTCGCGATTTAGTGTACCTCTTACCTTTTAAGTCTTGTTTCAGTGAAGTTGAATGCATATTCTAGCGACTAATAAAACAATGCCAATGAGCATTTTAATTGATCGAATCAGTTTCAAATAAACTATAAGCATCAAACACCTCTAATAAATCATTCAGAAACGTATTGTGCAAGCAAAAAAAAAAAAAAAAAACCTTAACCAACTACTTGGTATGACTACTTAGGGGAAATTTCGTTGCAGACATTAATCATATTATTCCAGCACCAGTCTCTTTTTTTATTTCGTTAGCATTCTTTAGGGTATCAGCCCGTAAGACGCCTAAGAATTCTTTATGCTACTATTTGATGTATAGTCTGAAAAAATAATAGCATTATAAATATCTCTCAGAATCTTAAGAGTCAGGAAAGCTAGATACCAATTCTTAATCTGACTACAATTTATTATATAATCTTGAGAATTATTCTACTCTCTACTGTGCCTCAGTTTCTTCTAAAAATATGAGCTTCTGAATTAAAATATTGTAAATGATAGTACTGTGTAAGTTACCATTATTACCACCTGTTTCCAGACCATCTGTTAAAGGACAAGCTGTGGATATTCTTGTAACGGATAAAGTAATTCTGGCAGACTGTCTTCAGCTAGTCTCAAAACCTAGTTTAACTTCCATTAATATCTTTTCCCTGGGTTATTTAAGGGAAATTCCACGGGACTGCTGTAACATAGGCCCTAGTGTGTTTCTGTGCTGTGGCACCATCCTGAGCATCTCAGGCATTCCTTTTTTTATCCTTATGTCTATGTCTTACCCAAGGCTAAATCTTCAACTGTGTAATTTCAAATGTAAGTTCCACAAGAGCAAGGATTTTGTTCTGTTTTGTTCTTCACTATTATCCTCAGCATCTAGAATAGTGCCTACTATTCTCTAGCTGCCAGTCAATGTTTGTTCAATGAACTTGAACATCCTGCTGTCTCTTGATCTTTTCCTTATACTTAATTCCTTTCCGAAGTCTCCATTTCTGTCATTTAGAGTGAGAAAAGAAAATTATTTTTATCTAAGGAATGTGGTTATTTTAAACTGTCAGACCCAGAGGGACATTAAAAGGAGACAACAATCACATCCTACTTCTCCCTTGAGCTAGGTATTCGTCTCCTGAAACTGCTTGCTTATGCCACAAGTAGCTATAAATTAACCTAATGTCGCATCAGACACTATAACCTACATCCTATAGTTTAACAATGTAACCAATCACTAATAAATGTTATTTCCATAAACCAATAAGAATTTCTGTACACAACGTTGTATCAGTTCACTCCTTGTTCCCTTTTTTGCCTTTAAAGATTCACCTGTGGGCCGGGCGCAGTGGCTCACACCTGTAATCCCAGCACTTTGGGAGGCTCAGGCAGGCAGATCACGAGATCAGGAGTTCAAGACCAGCCTAACTAACATGGTGAAACCCCGTCTCTACAAAAATTAGCCAGGCGTGGTGGCACGCACCTATAATCCCAGCTACTCAGGAGGCTGAGGCAGGAGAATCACTTGAACCTGGGGGTGGAGGTGGCAGTGAGCCAAGATGATGCCATTGACTCCAGCCTGGGCAACAGAGCGAGACTCTGTCTCTAAATAAATAAATAAATAAATAAGATTCACTTGTGATGGCTGCTAATCGGTGTGTATATTCAAGGTAACTTGAATCTATGCTCCTAGGTTGCAATCTTCAAGCTTGGCCCAAATTAACTCTACTTATATTAATTTTGCTTCAGCTTCTTCCTTTTAGGTCAACGGAGTAGCACTATTTTTTCTAAGTCCCACAGGCTTGATCTTTTATTAATTTCCTTTCTACTCTTCAAAGTCGATCACTCTTTTGAAATTTCTCAATAGTAGACCCTTAAGATACATAGGTGTTAAGTCTGATACCTTCAAAAATAATCCCCCAGGCCGGGCACGGTGGCTCACGCCTGTAATCCCAGCACTTTGGGAGGCCAAGACGGGCAGATCACGAGGTCAGGAGTTCGAGACCAACCTGGCTAACATGGTGAAACCCTGTCTCTACTGAAAATACAAAAAAATTAGCCAGGAGTAGTGGTGGGCACCTGTAGTCCCAGTACTTGGGAGGCCGAGGCAGGAGAATGGTGTGAACCCAGGAGGCGGAGCGTGCAGTGAGCCACGATCACACCACTGCACTCCAGCCTGGGCGACTGAGCGAGACTCCATCTCAAAAAATAAAAATAACAAAAACAAAAATCCCCCAAAATATACTCTAGAGAATATAATTTCCCCAGTAAGGTACATGTGTCACAGTATGAATATAAAAGCAAAGTTGTATGTGTGTACAGGGCAGTCACTAACTGCCATATATCAGTCTCAAATAGTACAATTCAAATTCCAGCCCTAGTAAAATTATAAATGACTATGTCTTGAGTCTTTGGGGGTATAAATTAATAATTGAAACCACCTATAATAATTCTGTAATTCCAAGAGCAGAAATAAATGGAGAACACTCATATGAATACAAGCAAAGGACATTTATTCAAAGCTTGCTGTGGCAAAGCAGTCAGCCACCATCACTTGTGTTTGTCAGAGATTGGAAGGCAGGCAGGAGAGTGTGAAAGTTTTATAACGAGAAAAAAGGAAAGACTTCAGGTATGCCCTGATTTGATGTTGTTGGCTGGAGGCAGGTTAAGTGGAAGCGCGGCATCCTATGTGGTCAGTTGGGGATACACATTTGGCTTTCTCTGGTTGGTCCTAAATTGGAAACAGGACAAAAACTAAGGAAACTGGCAGTTGATCAAGTCCTGGGTTGATTAATGCAGAAATAGCTTTTGTCTTTCTAGACTAATTCCTGGAGAGGTTGTAGGTCAGAGTTCCATTTTTACATATGCTCTGGTCATTGTCCATTTCTATATTCTGTCTGTCACAAGAGTACTCTATATCATCTTATTTTCTGCAGTACCTACCAGAATGCTGGGTACATGATCAGCTAGACAAATATTTGTTGATTTGATTTCCTTCTAAGATGTAGTTAAATGGATTGAGGTTAACAATTTTTAAAAATTATTGTATATAAAAGACTTATTTTGAATTTGAACTGTCCTTTTTTTTTTTTTTTTTTTGAGACAGGGTCTCACTGTGTCACCCAGATTGGAGTACAGTGGCTCAATCTCGACTCACTGCAACCTCCGCCTCCCAGGATCAAGTGATTCTCCTGCCTCAGCCTCACGAGTAGCTGGGAATATAGGTGTGCACCACTATAATCCAGCTAACTTTTGTATTTTTAGTAGAAACGGGGTTTCACCACGTTGGCCAGGCTGGTCTCGAACTCCTGACCTGAAATGATCTGCCCACCTTGGCCTCCCAAAGTGTTGGGATTACAGGCATAAGCCACCTACTCCTGGGCACCTTACTACATTTTATGGAATAAATCATGCTGCAGTGAACGTCATAAACTTGGGAGGTTCTGAGATATCTAAGGTATTAAGGGTTATTGCATGCAATCAAGTCGTAAGTTTCAAGGGGTTTACTGGCAAGTTGGAGGAGTAATATATTCACAAAGATTTGAATAAAAGTTCCAAACTTCCGTAGAATAAGCATCCCTAGGCAGTGTTTGCTTGAAGATGGCTGCTAATCAGTGCGTATATTCAAGGCAGCTTGAACCTATGCTTCTTGGTTGCAATCTTCAAGCTGGGCCCAAATTAACTCTACTTATATTCATTTTGCCTCAGCCAACTGTGTACCCCACTTATTGCCATGCCCATGAGGGGATGGACCAGAGACTTGGAATGACCTATTCAGGTAGATATTGATAGAAAAGACTTTTAAAAAGTGGTGAAATCTGAGCTTGATTTCAGTGATGGGTATGATTTTAATATGGGGGGAAAAGGATATTTTTCCAAGTGAGTAAAACCATGATGAACAAGAAAACAAAGGTGTGTTCAGAGGCAAGAATAAAACTGGTTTGGCATATATGTAGAGAAGCAGTGGGAAATAAGACAGGTCAGGTGAGTTCTGGGGAGACTGAAGCGTGCTTTGGAAACTAGGCAAGAGAGTTTTTAATTTGTATGTAATGAAAACCTAAGGGCATTTAAGTAAGGGAGAAAAGCTTTCAATAGATTAGAAAGTATTGACTGGGCATGGTGGCTCACGCCTGTAATCCCCAACACTTTGAGAGGCCAAGGCAGGTGGATCACCTGAGGTAGGGATTAGCCTGACCAACATGGAGAAACCCTGTCTCTACTAAAAATACAAAATTAGCCAGGCATGGTGGTGCATGCCTATAATCCCAGCTGCTCAGGAGGCTGAGGCAGCAGAGTCGCTTGAACCCAGGAGGCAGAAGTTGTGGTGAGCTGAGATGGTGCCATTGCACTTCAGCCTGGGCAACAAGAGCGAAACTCTGTCTCAAAAAAAAAAAAAAAGTATTGAGTGTCCACTTGATGTCTACCAGTGTGGTGGTATTGTGGAAGTACTACAAAAGACATGGGGCCTGCCCTTAGGGAAATCATGTTATAGACAAAACTGATTATCAAATTAGGCAGGTATTTCCTAAGTTAAAAGGTATTTTAGATACCAAAACTAAATGCACTTCTCTAGTATCCTCCATCAAAGTAATATATTTTGGGGTAAAATACTTTGAATTCTTTCAAGGCCCACTATCCGTTATGTGATGCTATACTAGAGTCAGGCTGAAATTTGGTGTTTTATTGCTACAAAAGTATTTTATCATTCTTAAGATCTCTATTTTAGTGTTAATGCTGGTAATATATTTTGGGGTAAAATACTTTGAGTTATTTCAAGGCCAACTATCTGTCATGTGATGCCATACTAGAGTCAGGCTGAAATTCGGTGCCTTATTGCTACAAAAAGTGTGTTTCATCAGTCTTAAGATCTCTATTTTAGTGTTAATGCTGGTCAGCTGTGCCTGAATTCCAAGGGGAGGAGGGTATAATGAATCATGTCTGACCCTCACTTCCCATCATGGCCTGAAATAGTTTTTCTGGTTAACTTTGGAATGTCCTTGGCCAAGAGAAGGGGTTGATTCAGTTGATCAGGGAATTTTATTTTTGGTTTACATCATTTGGTACTCTGTACCATGCTGCAAACCAAATCAATGGTAATTTTGAAAATGGTCTCATTTGGGTATCACTTCCTATTGTATCTTATTGTTGAAGGCATAATTGATAGGGAATTGGAAAAGAAAGTTAAAGGCCCATCTGATTGGCTGCTGACCAATTTAAAATGGCACTGTCTATGCCCACCCTGTGCCTTCAAGCAGCTGACCAAGCCCCCTGCCAGCTGAGTGGTCCATGCCAGCCAACTAGGGCATGGTAATGAGGAGCTCATTGACAGCCACACCCACTTACCAATGTGGTCTTGACCTCAGCTTCTAACGTGTTCCCTCATCTCCCTTCTTTGGTGTATTAGTTCATTTTCACATTGCTATAAAGAACTACCTAAGACCGGGTAACTTATAAAGAGAAGAGATTTCAGTGACTCAGTTTCACAGGCTGTACAGGTAACATGGCTGGGGAGACCTCAGAAAACTTTCAATCTTGGTGGAAGCTGAAGGGGAAGCAGCCACATCTTATACTGGCTGGAGTAGGAGGGAGAGAGCAATGAGGGAGGTGCTACCCACTTTTAAACAACCAGAGGCCAGGCGTGGTGGCTCACACCTATAATCCTAGCACTTGGGGAGGCCAAGGCAAGTGGATCACTTGAGCTCAGGAGTTTGGGAACAGCCTGGGCAACATTGCAAAACCCTGTCTCTACAAAAAATACAAAAATTACCCAGCCATGGTAGCACATGCTTGTAGTCCCAATGTATTAGTCTGTTTTCATGCTGCTAATAAAGACATACCTGAGACTGGGAAGAAAAAGAGATTTAACTGGACATACAGTTCCACATGGCTGAGGAGGCCTCAGAATCATGGCAGGAGGCAAAACGCACCTCCTGCCTGGTAGCAGCAAGAGAAAATGAGAAGGATGCAAAAGTGGAATTCCCCAATAAAACCATCAGATCCTGTGAGATTTATTCACTACCACGAGAGCAGTATGGGGAAAACCACTCCCATGATTCAAATTATCTCCCACCAGGTGCCCCCCACAATATGTGGGAATTATGGGAATAAAATTCAAGATGAAATATGGGTGGGGACACAGAGCGAAACCATATCACCCAGCTACTTGGGAGGCTGAGATGAGAGAATTGCTTGAGCCTGTAAGGCAGAGGTTGCAGTAAGCCCAGCTCGTGCCACTCCAGCCTGGGTGAGAGAGCCAGACCCTGTCTCAAAAATAAATAAATAAATAAATAATAAACAACCAGATCTCATGAGAACTCACACACTATCACAAGAATAGCAAGGGGGCAGTCTCCCCCCATGATCCAATCACCTCCCACCCAGCCTCTCCTCCAATGCTGGGATTATAATTCCACCTGAGATTTGGGCAGGGACACAAATCCAGACCATATCATTCACTCCTGGCCCCTCCCAAATCTCATGTTCTTCTCACATAGCAAAATACAATCATCCCTTCTCAACAGTTCCCCAAGTCTTAACTCATTTCAGCATTAACTCAAAAGTCCACAGTCCAAAATCTTATCTGAGAAAAGGCAAGTCCCTTCTGCCTATGAACCTGTAAAATAAAAAGCAAGTTAATTACTTCCAAGATACAATGAGAGTACAGGCATTGGGTAAATAAACTCATTCCAAAAGGGAAAAACCAGCTAAAATAAATGGGCTATACGCCCTATGCAAGTCTGAAAGCCAGCAGGGCAGTCCTTAAATATTAAAGCTCCAACATAATCTCCTTTGAATTCATGTCTCACATTGAGGACACACTGATGCAAGGGGTGAGCTCCCAAGGCCTTAGGCATCTCTGCCCCTGTGGCTTTGCAGGGTACAGTGCCTGCAGCTTTTCCATGTGCATGATGCAAGCTGTCGATGGATCCATTCTGGGTTCTGGAAGATGGCTGCACTTGGACTCTGCGTGGGGATTCCAAGCCCATGTTTCCCCACTGCACTGCCATAGTAGAGGTTCTCCATGAGGTCTCTGCCCCCACAACAGACTTCTGCCTGAACACCCAGGCATTTCCATGCATCCTCTGAAATCTAGGCAGAGGCTTCCAAGCCTCAACTCTTGCCCTCTGTGCACCTGCAGATTTAATACTATATGGAAGCCACCAAGGTTTGTGACTTGCACCTTCTGGAGCAGTGGCCTGAGATGTATCTGGGGCCCTTTCAGCCACGGCTGAAGCCGGAGCGGCTGGGATGCAGGGAGCAGTGTCCTGAGGTTGCTCAGAGCAGTGGGGCCCTGGACCCAGACTGTAAAACCATTTTTCCCTCCTAGGCCTCCAGGCCTGTAAAGAGAGAGGCTGCCATGAAAGTCTCTGAAATGCCTTCAAGGCATTTCCCCCATTGTCTTGGCTATTAACATTAGGCTCCTCTTTACTTATGCAAATTTCTGCAACCAGCTTGAATTCCTCTTCAGAAAATTGTTTTTTCTTTTCTACCACATGGCTGGGCTGCAAATTTTCCATACTTTAGGTCACTTCTTTGCTCATGAATATAAGCATAGGCTGTGAGAGGCAGCCAGGTCATGTCTTGAACATTTTGCTGCTTAGAAATTTGTTCAGCCAGTTACTCGAAATTATCACTCCCAAGTTCAAAGTTTCACAGATCTCTAGGGCAAGGGCACAATGCTTCCAACCTCTTTGCTAGTGCATAACAAAAGTGATCTTTGCTCCAGTTCCTAGTAAGTTCCTCATCTCCATCTGAGACCACCTCAGCCTGGACTTCATCGTCCATATCACGCTCAGCATTTTGATCACAAGAATTTAACAAGTTTTAGGAAGTTCCAAACTTTTTCTCATCTTCCTATCTTCCTCCGTGCCCTCCAAACTGTTTCAACCTCTGCCCATTACCCAGTTCCAAACTCTGCCTATTACCCAGTTCCAAAGTCACTTCCGCATTTTTAGGTATCTTCATAGCAATGCCTCACTCCTCACTACAAATTTTCTGTATTAGTCCATTCTTGCATTGCTATAAAGAAGTACTGAGACTGGGTAACTTATAAAGAAAAAAATGTTGCATTGACTCACAGTTCCACAGGCTGTACAGGTAACATGACTGGGGAGGCTTCAGGAAACTTTCAATTATGGTGGAAGGCAAAGGGAAAGCAGGCATGTCTTACATTGCTGGCGTAGGAGGGAGAACTTCTAGTAGGTACTACACACTTTTAGATAACCAGATCTCGTGACAGCTCACTGACTATTATGAGAAGAACAAGGGGGAAATCCACCCCTATGATCCAGTCACCTCCTACCAGGCCACTGTCCAACTGAAGATCACAATTTGACATGAGATGTAGGTGGAGACACAAATCTGAACAATATCTTTTGGTTTGTACTCTCTTCCTGATACCTGATACCACTCACCCAGTACAATCTTGGCTCTTTCTTGTAATTTGCATTGAGTGAAACGAAAATATTTCACCCTGAAACAGAATTCTTTAACATATTTCAAGATGGCTATTCAGAAGGGCTGGAAATACGAGAACAGCTGAAAAGCTGTCTTTTTCTTGGGGAGAGTTGCATCTGTAGAGAAAATCTGCATTGATATAGCCAGGCTTTCTCTGAGGCCCTCTCTTGTCCAGATCCAAGGAAGATTAACTGAGAATCTGATACCTCTAAAAATCTGCAAGAAACATTTACCATCTATTCTCTCTGAGGGCTGCTATCTGTGAGATTTCCTCTACATAACAAGACCATCTTTTCTAGCCAGTCCTCTTCTTCCCCATCTATAACCTATTTTGCCACCAACACCTGTTTTGCCACAATCAAACCCTCCATTCTTTCTGTAACCTTAAGAAGTTTTATAAGCTTTTGTGTCCCATTTTCTGCTTGGGGTAATCACTCTGTGATTCTTTACATTACCATGCTGCAGTCTGCTGGCATAGGCCACTCAAATGGCAGGCAGGTTGGTGCATGTTAATACATTTGTATGCCATTTCACCTATTAACCTGTCTTTTGTGAGTTGATTTTTCAGTGAACCTTCAGAGGGTAAAGGGGAAGTTTTGCACCAGCACTTAAATGCCTGTGTGCTCCTTGTCACTAAGTGAACAACTCAGCCTGAGCCTCATAGTCCCTGGGACCCTTCCCCAGCCCCTGTAACCAGTGAACATCCCAGATTGCCTTAAGCCCCAAGGAAAAAGATTTGGAAAAAAAAAAGACTGAGGCCATGATATGTGTAACATGTTATTAGATATGACTTTTCTTTTCTTCTGCTTTGAACAGAGTCCCTCAAAGTATAGTGGCAGGACCAGCCCAAACTAGGTCTACTCTGTTGATAATAAAATGTTGAGTTACCTTGTAGATAAAACAGAGCCAAAAACTAAAGGTCATGTTGCCCGGGCATGCACAGTAGAAAAAGCTTTGACCTCAACAATACCTGGAACCAACAATTTCTCTCCTCAGACCAACAAGACTGGGACATGACCTGAACCTGAATGCCATAATTTGGTAAATGGTCAAATGTGAAGCCTTCCAATCAGACCCTGCCAAGCCAACATTTCTAAATCCTTTCCCTTGCCCTCTGAGCCTGTAAACGTGCCCCAAACTCCAAATCAGGGAGATGAATTTGAACTTGACTCTTATCTCCTTACTGGCCAGTATGCAATAAAGCCTTTCTTTTCTCAAAAGCCGGTGCCATGGTTATTGGTTTCCATGTGCATCAGGCACCAAGCCTGTTTGCTTAATAATGAAAGCACAAAAAAAAATAGTAGGCAAAGATAGTCAAATTGTAACGTGAGGTATTAGACTATCTATGTGGGACTTACAAAAAGTGTGTCTTAGCCAGCTTTACCATCAGCACACCACGCATATCCAGCCTGTATATGCAGACTAAGAATCCATAAGAAGAGTTGAAGAGATGGGTAAGTATGAATTTATTTGAAGAGTTATCACATGATCTGAATATCCCTATCAACATCCCCACAGGGATTTGGGTGGTATGCTTCTTCCCTTCTCAAGCCAAGCAAAGCAAGAGGTGGGCACGTCGAGAGAGCATACAAAGATCTTGGTATATATTCTCTCAAGTTTAAGGAACACTGGTGCCCAAGTCTTGGGGTGAGGCTATAGCTAGAGGCTACAGGAGGCTTGCTACTCTGACAGCCGGGTAAGAAAATGGAACTTGGATGGAAACGGCCTGTACGTCCTGGCAGGGCAAATGAAGATTAATTTCTCATGGGCCAGAAGTGGATCTTATAGGAAAGAGCCATAATGGGTTTCTTATGACATGAGGAATTCTGTCCACTAGGGCTGCCTAGAGGGATGCAGTACCCCTAACAGAGAATGACTCAATGGCTAGGAGAACCAGACAGGACCCATGTGCAGTGAACTCCAGGAAACATATTTCTCAGCAGAAACATTCTGTGAAAACAGAGATCTGTATTTGGAATATACCATATTTCCCAGCAGAAGCATTCCTGAGAACATCAATCTGCATTTGGTATTCCGGTACAGATTTCACAACCAGATCTCTAGGAAAACAGCCCATATATGAAGTGTTTCTGACCCCGTGTTATGATTCCATGGTTCTTGACTCCCACCAAGGCCAACTTCAAGTTACTAATGTGATGTCACTGAACACGGAGTTGACAAAAGATGCACAATAGGACATAATTATATAGAGTATTTCCACTCTGCAGCTACAATTAAATTAACTCAAGATAAGAGCATAGGTAATCGTAAATGTAGTTAAATAATTTGGAGGTAATGAGTATTTATTACCTTTGAATTGAATATATTTATTTAATTATAAGTTTATATGTAATTTCATTTTTTTTTTGTTTTTGGTTTTTTTTATTTTTATTTTTTTGATGTTTTTTGGTTTTTGTTTTTTGTTTGAGACAGGATCTCACTCTGTCACCCAGGCTGGAGTGCAGTGGCACAATCTCAGCTCTTGAAACCTCTGTCCCCTGGACTCAAGCAATCCTCCCACCTTAGCCTCCTGAGTAGCTGGGACTACAGGCATGTGCCACCACACCTGGCTAATTTTTATATTAATATTTTTCATAGAGACCGAGTTTGGCCATATTGCCCATGCTAGTCTCAAACTCCTGGGCGCAAGTGATCCACCCACCTCACAAAGTTCTGGGATTACAGGAGTGAGCCACCAGGCCTGGCCTTGCCTTTTAATTATAATGATGGCTGGATTTAACAACCTCCTTGCAAAGCTGATTTAACTCATTTAACCGTCAGCTCTTGTGAGTCAGTACAGGCCAATTCCCACATACCACTGTACCATTTCCAGAAGGCACAAAAGCCAGATTACAGCCAAAGCAGTCAATTAAGACCTTTTCTGATGCTTACCTGGCCTTTCTCTACTCTGACTCCTATCCATGGAAGCATCAGACACAGCCTTGTGAGTGGAGGAAAAGTAACAGAGCAAGAAGTGAAATAAAGAGGTGAGCCAAGTTTTCTTCCCAACTACAGGCTTTAAGGCCTGAAATAGGCCTTGGCTGGCAGAGGAGTGTAGCTTAAATTGAATAGGAGTTAGAAGTTATAACTTTTAGACTAAAATGGACTTTCTAATATCTAAGGTTATTCAGAAAAGTTAAGCAAATTCCTACTGTTTCATCCTGGGACAGCAAAGAACAAATAGAGCAAACAAGCTTATAGGAGAAAAAGTAATAAAGAATAACATTATTTTCTGTTGGTGCCCTACAAAGTCCAGCTCATTCAAGAAACAAATATTATATCTTTCTGTATAACAAATCACTCTGAAAGTTAACAGCTTAAAAAATTATTTTACAATGTATGTGAGCCAGGAATTCAGGGTGTAGCTCAGTGGTTCTGGCCCAGAGTCTCTTTATGAGGTTTCAGTCAAGATGTTGCCTGAGCTGCTATCATCTGAAGGCTTGACTGAGGCTGGAGGATCTGATTCTAAGATGCCTTACTTACATGGCTGTCAGCAGAAGGCCTCAGTTCCTTGCTGATTGTTGGCACAAGGTCTTATTTCCTCACCATTTGGGATTCTCCACAGACCTTTTTTTTTTTTTTTTTTTTTTTTTTTTTTTTTTGAGACAAGGTCTCACTCTGTTGCCCAAGCTGGAATGCAGTGGTGCAATCATAGCTCATTGTAGCTTCGAGCTCCTGGATTCAAGTGATCCTCCCACCTCAGCCTTCCAAGTAGTTGGGACTACAGGCACACACACTGCCATGCCTGGCTGAGTTGGTTGTGTGTGTGTGTGTGTGTGTGTGTGTGTGTGTGTGTGTGTTAGAGATGGAAGTCTTGCTCTGTTACCCAGGCTGGTTTCAAACTCCTGGCCTCAAGTGATCCTCCCAACTCAGTCCCCCAAAGCACTGGGATTACAGGCATGAAGAACTGTGCCTGGCCCTTCCATAGGCTTTTTGAGTATCTCCATCACATAGTGGTTTCCTGGCTTTTCCCAGAGCAAGAAGTATAAGAAGGAGAGCAAGAAAGAAGCCACAGTGTCCTTTATGATCTAGCCTTAAAAGTTACACCATCATATTCTATTCATTAGAAGAAAGTCACTGAGAATGGCCCATATACAACAGGAGAAAAATGAGGCTCCACTTTTTGTAGCAAACAGTGTCAAGTTTCTGGCTTTTTTTTTTTTCTTTTCCTTTTTTTGAAACTGAGTCTTGCTCTGCCGCCCATGCTGGAGTGCAATGGCACAATCTTGGCTCACTGCAACCTCCACCTCCCAGGTTCAAGCAATTCTCCTACCTCAGCCTCCTGAGTAGCTGGGATTATAGGTGCATGCCACCACGCCTTACTACTTTTTGTATTTTTTTGGTAGAGACGGGGTTTCACCATGTTGGTCAGGCTGGTCTCGAGCTCCTGACCTCATGATCCACCCACCTGAGCCTCCCAAAGTTCTGGGATTACTGGTGTGAGTTTCTGGACATTTTTAAACTATCTGCCTTAGTCTGTTTGCGTTGCTATAAAGGAATACCTGAGGTTGGGTAATTTATAAAGAAAAGAGGTGGGCCAGGCGTGGTGGCTCACACCTGTAATCCCAACATTTTAGGAGGTCAAGGTAGGCAGATCACTCGAGTTCAGAAGCTCAAGACCAGTCTGGGCAACATGGTGAAACCCTGTCTCTACAAAAAATATGAAATTAGCAAAGCATGGTGGCACATATCTGTAGTCCCAGCTACTTAGGAGGCTGAGATGGGAGACTCATTTGAAGCCCAGGGGCACAGATTGCAGTGAACCAAGATCGCGCCACTGCCCTCCAGCCTGGATGAAGAGTGAGACCCTATCTCAAAGAAAAACAAACAAAAAGAAAGATTTATTTGGCTCACAATTCTACAGGCTGTACAAGCAGCATGGTACCAGCATCTGCAACTGGTGAGGGCTTCAGGGAGCTTCTACTCATGGCAGAAGGCAAAGGGGAGCCAATATATTACAGGGAGAGGGAGGAAGAGAGAGAGAGGAGGCAAACCTCTTTTTAACAAGCAGTTCTCATGTCACCAAGCAGGTCCTAGGGATCTGCCCCCATGATGCAGTCACCTCCCACCACGCCCCATCCCCAGCATTGGAGATCAAATTTCAACATGAGATTTGAAGCAGAAAATATCCAAACTATATCACCACCACAACCAAAAAACATGCCCGAATACATAAACAGACATTTATTAGTTATAGTCAAATTATCTCAAGTCAAGATGTACCGATTTGTGAATTTACTGAAGGCTTAATTGTGAACCTTTATTTCCCTATGTAGCTGGAACTCTAGCTTGAGTCTAAGAATTCTGTGGGATTGGCTGGTAAACCGGCACCTGTGGCACAGGAAGACTGAGATTTTGCTGGAAAATGACTCATCCTAAAAAAGAACTAAGAAGCAATAGTGACCTGTAAGAAAGTCTTGGTCCTTAGAAAAGAGGAGCAATTCTATGTAAAACATTGTGTTGGTCTCATTCCTTGCGTCTCAGGCTCACTGAAGACCAGTGGAGAGAGGAAAGTAACAAAGAAAGGACTGCTTCCTTTGAAAATTCTGTAAGAAATTAAGAAACTGACAGCATTCTGAAAGAATACAACCCAAATCACAAAATGAGAACCACACAACCTGGAACCACGAGGTACCATCGAAGTCACTGGTGGGAGTGCCCAGGAGGGCAATAATGATGCCAAGAGGTAACTCTGTGGTTGCCCAGAATACAGGGGCTTCATCCAGGAAGAGAAGGCCTTGGTACATGTACAAACTGTTCATGGCAGCATTATGCACAATAGCCAAAAGGTGGAAGCAGCCCAAGTGTACATCAGCGGATGAAAGGATAAACAAATTGTGGTACATAAATACAATGGAACATCATTCAGCCACACAAAGGAATGAAGTACATCTATAAGCTACCACGTGGATGTACCTCGAAAACATGCTAAGTTAAAGAAGTTAGACATAAAAGGTCACAGTCTGTATGATCTATTTACATGAAACATCCACAATAGGTAGCATAACTTGGTGATTTCCAGGGAATATGGGGAGGGAATTGGAAGAGGACAACTGCTTAACGGGTATGGGATTCCCTTTTACAGTGATGAAATCTTTTGGAACCAGATAGAGGTATTTGTTGCACAATATTATGAATGTACTAAATGCCACTGAAGTGTTCACTTTCAAATGGTTGATATTATGTTATGCTAATTTAACCTCATAAAAATTTTAATAAAAATAAACTACCTTTTGGCCGGGCGCGGTGGCTCAAGCCTGTAATCCCAGCACTTTGGGAGGCTGAGACAGGCGGATCACGAGGTCAGGAGATGGAGACCATCCTGGCTAACACAGTGAAACCCTGTCTCTACTAAAAAAAATACAAAAAAAAAACTAGCCAGGCGAGGTGGCGGGCGCCTGTAGTCCCAGCTACTCGGGAGGCTGAGGCCGGAGAATGGCGTGAACACGGGAGGCGGAGCTTGCAGTGAGCTGAGATCCGGCCACTGCACTCCAGCCTGGGCGACAGAGCGAGACTCCGTCTCAACAAAAAAAAAATAAATAAATAAACTACCTTTTAAAAGAAGGCTTATATGTGAGAACATGTGAAGAGCATCTAGGGAATCCAGAAATGGGAGGGAAAATAGGAGATCATTGGAAGTCAGGCATTATGTGTGTGTGCAGGTGGGAGTGCAACCAGTGAAGCTAGGGCTGCAGCCGCTGCTATGAACTTGTAACCATTTGAAAGCCTGAGTAAATTCAGATTACAAGCAGAGGGCCCCTCAATAGTGCCCTTCCTATGAGCTGTCTGAACTTTACAGTTCATGTCACAAAAGCTCACTTTGTCCGGTACCCGTTTGACTTTTGAGAGCCATTTGTCAGGTAGAGGCAGGGTTATGGTTTGGAGACACGGAAAAGCCCCCACTCTCTTCTTTGATAACATTAATTAGGTCATCAAAAGATACAACCTACGAATACTAGGAACCCTGAGAAAAAGGAGAATTTTATACTTGGTGACCTTGCAAACAACGGACCCCATTTCTTAATAGCAGTGTTCCATGCAGCCTTCTGATCATTTTAATTTGTCTAGTTTACTTCTGAAAATGTTAGGTGGGTACCAGAAACACACATCTCATCTCTCTACCTACTCCCAGTCAAATGAGACAGTGCTCCCTAGGAAGTGATTCTCTTGAAGAGGGCTTGCTTCTGTGGCCAAAGTTACATCCCCTGGGAAATCCGAAGATGACTCTGGGACCTTTCCTTCAGGCAAACCTGCAAGTGCCTGGTTTTGCTCCTGAAGTTCACAAAAAGACAGGATAATAGCAAAGCTCATTCATGCATGTAATATTTTTAAGAAATATTTAGACTGAGCATGGTGGCTCACTCCTGTAATCCCAGCATTTTGGGAGACCAAGGCAGGCAGATCGCTTGAGGGCAGGAGTTCAAGACCAGCTTGGCCAACATGGCAAAACCCTGTCTCTACTAAAAATACCAAAAAAAAAAAAAAAAAAGAGCCAGGGGTCATGGTGGCACTTGCCTGTAATCTCAGCTGCTCGGGAGGCTGAGGCAGGAGAATTGCTTGAACCTGGGAGGCAGAGGTTACAATGAGCCAAGATCATGCCATCATACTCCAGCCTGGACAACAGAGTGAGACTCTGCTCTGTCTCAAAAAAAAAAAAATTAAAGTGCCGTCTTATGCACAGGACACTTTTAAGAAAGTGTTGCAATACAGGTTTGTGCAAATATGTGTAGATAAATTATTTACTACCTTAAAAATGTTATACTATAAGCTTATAACACTGTAATTCCTAGTAACTCTGAAAAGCAAAATTTTATAGAATTTAAAACATATTGTAGAACTCAAAACATATAAGTCTGAAAGGTATTGTTTTCCATCATGGGCCCTTATATGGCAACTAATCAAAACATATTTATTGGTGCTTTCTTCCATGACCAGCAAGCATTTTACTAGACAATATGGAGGATATATTCATTGACTCTACAAATGTTTGAGTGTCCTCTGTGTGTCATGTTCTACTGAAGGTACTAGTCTATCTTAGAATGGACTTAACTTCAAGGCACTGATTATCTAACAAAAAAACAAAACAGGCCGGGCATGGTGGCTCACGCCTGTAATCCCAGTACTTTGGGAGGCCGAGGCAGGTGGATCACCTGAGGTTGGGAGTTCAAGACCAAACTGGCCAACATGGCGAAACCCCATCTCTACCAAAAATACAAAAAGTAGCTGGGCATGGTGGCATGCACCTGTAATCCCAGCTACTCAAGAAGCTGAGGCGAGAGAATTGCTTGAACCCAGGAGGCGGATGTTGCAGTGAGCCAAGATTGCACAACTGCACTCCAGCCTGCGTGACAGAGTGAGACTCTGTCTCAAAAAGAAAACAAAACAAAACAATTAAGACTCTGACTTTCTAGAGCTTATATTTTAGAGGGAGGAGGTAGACAACACATTGAAAAACATGGCCAGGTGCAGTGGTTCATGCCTGTAATCCCAGCACTTTGGGAGGCCTAGGGGGAGGATCACCTGAGGTCGGAAGTTCGAGACCAGCATGGCCAACATGGTGAAACACCGTCTCTACTAAAAATACAAAAATTAGCCAGGTGTGATAATGCCTGCCTGTAATCCCAGCTACTACTCAGGAGGCTGAGGTGGGAGAATCACTTGAACCCAGGAGGCAGAGGTTGCAGTGAGCCAAGATCGTGTAACTGCACTCCAGCCTGGGTGACAGAGCGAGACTGTCTCAAAAAAAAAAAAAAAAAAAAATCATAAATAAGTAAATGCAGATTGTGACAAATACTCTGAAAGAAATTAACATGGAGAGTTGACCAGGAGAGGTCAGTTTTCAGTGATTTCTTAGGAAAGGTCTCCCTAAGGAGATGGCTTTTGTTCTGAAGACTGAGATCAAGCCAATAATGTGAACAGCTGTGGGGAGAGCAATCTTGGCAGAGGAAACAACGGGTGAACTTCAGAAAGAAGACCAGGTGTGGCTAAATCCTTGGTGGGCAAGGAGAGGTAGAAGATGGGACTGGAGAGGTGGGCAGCAGCCTATAAGCAGAGTCCTGAGGATCTTGGTAAAAAGTCTGAATGCATTGTTAGTGGAATAGGGACCACTGATAGGTCTTAAGACGTTGACAATATTCTAGGTGATTTTTAAAAAATTACTCTGCCTGCCAGATGGAGAATGAATAGAAAGTAGATGGGTAATGGGGAAATAAGGTTATTGTGGGAGTCTAGACAGAAATGCTGTTGTCTTGGACTTGAGAGACAGTCATGGGTATGTAAAGAAATTGACAAATTTAAGATAAATTTTGGGCCAGGCACAGTGACTCACGCCTGTAATCCCAGCAATTCGGGAGGTCAAGGCGAGAGAATTGCTCTAGCCTAGGAGTTCCAGACAAGCCTGGGTAACATGGCAAAACCCTGTCTCTACCAAAAATTGGCTGAGCATGTTGACACGCACCTGTAGTCCTAGCTACTTAGGAGGCTGAAGTGGGGAGATCATCTGAGCCCAGGAGGTTGAGGCTGCAGCGAGCCATGATCATGCCACTGCATTCCAGCCTGGGCAACAGAGTGAGACCTTGTCTCAAAAAAAAGAAAAAAAAAAGAGAAGCTTTGAAAATAGAACTTGCTGATGAATTGGACATGGGATTGACACAAAGACTATTAAATCTTCCCTATCTGTGTATCTTTAGTGCTGTAAAGAGTACTTGGAACATGTACATACTGTTGAAAGAATAAAACTGGTTGAGGCTGGGTACAGTGGCTCGCACCTATAATTCTGCACTTTGAGAGGCTGAGGCTAGTGGATCACTTGAGGTCAGGAGTTCAAGACCAGCCTGACCAACATGGTGAAACCCAGTCTCTACTGAAAATACAAAATTTGCCAGGTGTGGTGGCACACGCCTGGAATCCCAGCTATTTGGGAGGCTGAGGCAGGAGAATCTCTTGAACCCGGGAGGTGGAGGTTTACAGTGAGCTGAGATTGCACCATTACACTCCAGCCTGGACAATAAGAGCAAAAACTCCATTTAAAAAAAAAAAAATGCCAGGCGCAGTGGCTCACACCTATAATCCCAGCACTTTGGGAGGCTAGGCGGGAGGATCATAGGGTCAAGAGATCAAGATCATCCTGGCCAACATGGTGAAACCCTGTCTCTACTAAAAATACAAAAATTAGCTGGGCGTGGTGGGGCACACCTGTAGTTCCAGCTACTTGGGAGGCTGAGGCAGGAGAATCGCTTGAACCCAGGAGGCAG
>NW_012110252.1:4463317-4469827 GCF_000951045.1 Mandrillus leucophaeus
GGAGGCAGAGGTTGCAGTGAGCTGAGATTACGCCATTGCACACTCCAGCCTGATGACAGAGCAAGACTCCATTTCCAAAAATAAAACTGGTTGAGGATGTAGAAATGTGGAAACTGAACAATAAAAGCAGAATAGTGTTATCAAATTCTATTCTGTGTGTTATCTATAATGGCCACTAGAGAATATCAGAGATAAAACTACTGGTTCCAGATTAGGAGCAGGTGAGACATAGGGTAAGAGTAGAACAGGTGACAAAGCAGAACATAGTGCTGCTGCAAGCTGGGAAATGGGATGTGTCAAGAACCAACAAATGATAGGATGTACCCACCAAAAAAATCGCCTTGCGGGAGATAGGGGAGTATAAATCCTGTTGGAAATGTCCTTAATTTGCCCCCTAAAAGGTACATTTATATCTCTAGGTCTCATTTGTTTAAGGAGCAAGCTACTGCATATGCAGTTATTATTAGGCTACACTTTTTTTTATTTTTTTGAAACAGAGTCTCACTCGGTCGCCCAGGCTGGAGTGCAATGGTCTCAGATCACTGAAAGCTCCACCTCCCACGTTCACGCCATTCTCCTGCCTCAGCCTCACAAGTAGCTGAGACTATAGATGCCTGCCACCACGCCCAGATAATTTTTTGTATTTTTAGTAGGAACGGGGTTTCACCGTGTTAGCCAGGATGGTCTTGATCTCCTGAGCTCGTGATCCGCCCTCCTCGGCCTCCCAAAGTGCTGGGATTACAGGCGTGAGCCACCACGCCCGGTCTATTATGCTACATTTTAAAAGGTAAATCTTGCAAAATCTAAAATACCTAGAGTGCTGCTTCACCTTGCAAAGTCCCCTTTATTGTGCTTTCAAGGGATTTGAACTGCGGTTCAATTATGACATAAAACAGATACTTTCAAAATCATGAATATATAGGTGGTAAGAAGACCAGGCAGCCAAATCTGTCAGAAAATACACATCTTGGAATGACCTTCACTTTAAGTCTCCCCTGCAGGAGTTTGCCTCATTAATGTCTCCTTGGAGCAGCTGTTATCACTGAGACAGTATGACTTTTGAGGTCATTAAGTATAAGAGAAGGATGTTAAATACAAAATAGAAAAATTCAAAAAATATAGAGTCCACAAAACCTAGCACGAACATCTTAGCAAATGTTAGATAATATTTTTTGCAATAGATCTTATTTTTAAAAGCAATTTTAGGTTTACAGAAAATTGAACACAAAATACAGAGCTCCCATATACTTCCTGCCCCCACACATGCACAACTTTCCTCACTACCCACCTCCCGCACCAGATCAAGATAGTATTTTTGTTTGTTTGTTGGTTTGTTTTTGAGATGGAGTCTCGCTCTGTAGCCGAGGTTGGAGTGTAGTGGTGATCTTGGCTCACTGCAACCTCTGCCTCCTGGGTTCAAGTGATTCTTCTGCCTCAGCCTCCCAAGTAGCTGGGACTACAGGCGCGCACTACCACACCAAGAAAATTTTTGTATTTTTAGTAGAGACAGGGTTTCACCATATTGGCCAAGCTGGTCTCGAACTCTTGACCTCGTGATCCACCTGCCTCAGCCTCCCAAAGTGCTAGGATTACAAGCATGAGCCACCACACCCGGCCTCAAGATAGTATTTTTAATGTGATGATTTTACATACAATTTTTCCATGCCTCTCTTGTCTGACAAATATAAGTTAAAAGATTGCTTTGGCTGGGTGCAGTGGCTCACGACTGTAGTCCTAACACTTTGGGAAGCTGAGGCAGGTGGATCACTTGAGGTCAGGAGTTCGAGACCAGCCTGGCCAACATGGTGAAATCCTGTCTCTACTGAAAATATAAAAATCAGTCAGGAGTGGTGGCACACGCCTGTAATTCCAGCTACTTGGGAGGCTGAGGCACAAGAATCGCTTGAATCCAGAAGGCAGAAGCTCCAGTGAGCCGAGATCATGACATTGCACTCCAGCCTGGGTGACAGAGTGAGACTCTGTCTCAAAAAAAAAAAAGATTGCTTTTCACATTGTGCATTTGTTGCAGCTAAGATAAGGAGGGCCTCTGATAGTTCAGCATGAATGAACCTTCAACCTGCCTCACAGTCCAAGTGGATAACTTACCTGGAAGCCTCAAAGCCATACCCCTGCATAATACACACAGACTTTCCCAGTGTGGTGAATCAATTGCCTTCATCCCATCAGCTTCCCTGCCAGACTTAAACCGTCAGTGATCTTTTTTCTTTTTTTTCTTTTTTCTTTTTCTTTTTTTTTTTGAGATGGAGTCTCTCTGTCGCCCAGGCTGGAGTGCAGTGGTGTGATCTCAGCTCACCACAACCTCTGCCTCCCGGAATCAAGCGATTCTCCTGCCTCAGCCTCACAAGTAGCTGGGACTACAGGCACATGTCACCACGCCCGGCTAATTTTAGTATTTTTAGTAGACACGGGATTTCACTGTGTTGGCCAGGCTGGTCTCAAACTCCTGACCTCGTGATCTGCCTGCCTCAGCCTCCCAAAGTGCTGGGATTACAGGTGTGAGCCATTGCGCCTGGCCTTTTTTCTTACATAACTGAAGAAACCTTCTAAAACTAACAGCATACCATGCTGGATTTACCTATTTATGCTGTATAATTAGTCAACTAGGGCTTTGAACTTTGACTGAAATGCAGTTTCATCATACGATTCCATGAAGCTAACTCAACCCTTCCTTGTTCAACCCCTGGGAAAACTTACAGTTGATACAATTCAATACTAACATAGTAGGGATACTGAACAAGTTAGCAGATATCTAGTGCGTTGGTTGATTAGGTCTTTATCATACACCTACTCTGTGCCTGACGTGGTACTTGTCATGCAATCATAAGTAAATCAGAATACCTCTTTGTTATTGAACTTAGTCTCAATGTAGTGGCTCTCCATTGGTTGATTTTACCCCTCAAAAGACATCTGGCAGTTTCTGTATAAAGTTTTTGATTGCCACAGTGGGTAAAATGCTACCGGCATCGAGTGGATAGAGGCAAGGGATGCTGCTAAATCTCCTACAGTAATACACAGGACAGTCCCCATAACAAAGAATTATCTGGCTGAAAATGTCAATAGTGCCAATGCTGAGATACCTTGGTCAATGAATGTAAATACATTATTCACAGATGTATTGTGCAGTAAACCCAAGTTTCCCTGGATGGTTCCACCTGCCAGGAATCCTCACTTAAAAATGAAATGCTTGAGGTCAATATAAACATCTCAAAACTGCAACAGAAATACGTAAGCCAATATTAACGTATAAGGATGAGTACTGAAAATAATAAAACATAAAGTAACTGAAGAGGCCGGGCACAGTGTCTCATGCCTGTAATCCCAGCACTTTGAGAGGCTGAGGCAGGAGGATTGCTTGAGCTCAAGAATTTGAGAACAGCCTGGGCAAGATGACAAAACCCCATCTCTACAAAAAATACAAAAATTAACCAGGCATGGTGGCATGTGCCTGTAGTCTCAGCTACTTGGGAGGCTGGGGTGGGAGGATGGCTTGTGCCTGGGAGGCAGAGGTTGCAGTGAGCTGAGATCATGCCACTGCATTCCAGCCTGGGCAACAGAGGGAGACCCTGTCTAAAAAAGAAAAATAAATAACTGAAGAAGACACAAATAAATGGAAATACATCCTGTGTTCATGGATTAGGAGAATATAGTTAAAATCTCCATGCTACTAAACATTTACATATTCAATGCAATTCCCATCAAAATTCCAATAATATTCTTCACAGAAATAGAAAGAAGTCCTAAAATTCATATGGAACCACAAAATACCCCAAATAGCCAAAGCAATGTTGAACAAAAAGAACAAAGCTGGAGGCATCATACTATCTGGTTTCAAAATATACTACAAAGATACAGTAATGAAAATGGTATGGTACTGGCAAAACAAATAAACAAACAAACAAAAACTGGACACACAGACCAATGGAACAGAATAGACAGCCCAGAAATAAATCCACTCATTTATAGTTAATTGATTTTCAACAAAGATGCCAGGAACACACAATGAGGAAAGGAGACTCTCTAATAAATGATGTTGGGACAACTCAATATCCACATACAGAATGAAATGAGACCCTTATCTCTCACGTCATATTAAAAAATCAACTCAAAACGGATTAAAGACTAAAATATAAGACCTGAAACTATAAAACTATTAGAAAAAAATAGAGAGGAGGGGAACCAGGCATGGTAGCTTACACTTGTAATCCCAGCACTTTGGGAGGTGGAAGCAGGAGGATCACTTCAGGCCAGGAGTTGGACCTCCAAAAAATAAAGAAATCAGCTGGGTGCGGTGGCACGTGTCTGTGGTCCTAGCTACTCAGGAGGCTGAGGTGAGAGAATCCCTTGAGCCCAGGAGTTCAAGGCTATAGTAAACTATAATGCATCACTGCATTCCAGCTTGGGCGACAGAGTGAGACCTTGCCTCAAAATAACAAAATAAACGAACAAAAACAAAAACAGGGGGAGAGCTCCCTGACAGTGGTCTGAGCAATGTTTTTTTTTGGATACAAACCCAAAAGCACAGGCAACAAAAGTGAAATAGGCATTATATCAATGACAAATAGGATTTTATCAAACTAAAAGCTTCTGCACACCAAGGAAATGATGAACAGTGAAGAGACAACCTGTTGAATGGGAGAAAATATTTGTAAACCATTTATTTATGAAGGGGCTAATATGCAAAATATATAAGGAATTCAAGCAACTCAATAGTAAAAAAACAAGCAATCTAATTAAAAAATGAGCAGGCTGGGCACAGTGGCTCACACCTATAATCCCAACACTTTGGGAGGCTGAGGCAGGTGGATCATCTGAGGTCAGGAGTTTGAGACCAGCCTGGCCAAATGGCGAAACCCCCATCTCTACTAAAAATACAAAAATTAGCCAGGCATGGTGGCGGGCGCCTATAATCCCAGCTACTCAGGAGGCTGAGGCAGGAGAATCTCTTGAACCTGGGAGGCAGAGGTTGTAGTGAGCCAAGATTATGCCACTGCACTCCAGCCTGGGTAACAAAGCAAGACTCAAGAAAGATTTAAAAATAAAATAAAATAAAATAAAAAATAAATAAAAAATGGGCAAAACGCCTGAATTGGCATTTCTCAAAAGAGGAAACACAAATGCTCAGCAGGTATATTTTTTAAATGTTCAACATCATTAATCATTACAGAAATGCAAATTAAAACCACAATGAGATACTGCCTCACACCTACTAGAACGGTTGTTATTAAAAAGACAAAAGTTAACAGTGGTAGAGAGGATGCAGAAAAAAAGGAAACCCTTGCCCACTATTGGTGGAAATGGAAATTAATACAGCCAATTATGGAAAACAGTATTGAGGTTTCTTTAAAAATTAAAAATAGAACTACCATATAATCCGACAAGCTCACTACTGGATATATATCCAAAGGAAATTAAATCAGTACAGTTGTCCGTTGGTGTCCTCGGGGGATTGGCTCCAGGAACCCCTGAGGATAACAAAATTAGCAGATACTCAGTCTCTGATATAAAATGGAATAGTATTTGCATTTACCTGTAAGTCATCTCTAGATCACTTCTAATACCTGTATAAATCTGTTCTCACACTGCTATAAAGAACTTTCCTGAGACTGGGTAATTTATAAAGGAAAGAGGTTTAATGGATTCACAGTTCCACATGGCTGGGGAGGCCTCAGAAAACTTACAATCATGACAGAAGGCGAACCAGGCACCTTCCTCCCAGGGCCGCAGGAGAGAAAAGTGCAAGCAGGGGAAGTGCTAGATGCTTGTAAAATCATCAGCTGTCATGAGAACTCACTCACCATCACAGGAACAGCATGGAGGAAACCGCCACCATGATCCAATCACCTCCCACCAGGTCACTCCCTTGACATGTGGGGGTTATGGGGAGTACAATTCAAGATGAGATTTGGGTAGGGACACAGCAAAACCACGTCAACACCTAATACAGTGTAAAAGCTAGGTAAATAGTTGTTATACTGTACTGTCTTTTTATTTTTATTGTATTGCTATTTTTATTGTTTTGTTTTCTGAACATTTTCTATTTATGGTGGGTCAAATCCATGGATGTGGAGGGTCAACTTTATGTCAAATACATATTCTGTGTTCCCATGTTCATTGCAGCATTACTCACAGTAGCCAGGATATAGAATCAACCTGTGTCCATCAATAGGTGAATGCGTTAGACAATATGGTAGGTATATACAATAGAATACTATTCAGCCTTCAGAAAAAATCTGTCATTTGTGACAACATGGATGATTCTGGGAGACATTATACTAAGTGAAAAAAGTCAGGCCGGGCGCGGTGGCTCAAGCCTGTAATCCCAGCACTTTGGGAGGCCGAGTTGGGCGGATCACGAGGTCAGGAGATCGAGACCGTCCTGGCTAACCCAGTGAAACCCCGTCTCTACTAAAAAAATACAAAAAACTAGCCGGGTGAGGTGGCGGGCACCTGTAGTCCCAGCTACTCGGGAGGCTGAGGCAGGAGAATGGC
>NW_012110252.1:4471117-4472917 GCF_000951045.1 Mandrillus leucophaeus
TTTTTTTTTTTTTTTTGAGACTGAGTCTCACTGTATTGCCCAGGCTGGAGTGTAGTGTCGCGAACTTGGCTCACTGCAATCTCCACTCCCCGAGTTCAAGCAATTCTCCTGCCTCAGCCTCCCGAGTAGCTGGGATTACAGGCATCCGCTGCCATGCCCAGCTAGTTTTTGAATTTTGTATTTTTAGTAGAGATGGGGTTTCACCATGTTGGCCAGACTACCCTCAAACTAACTCCTGACCTCTAGTGATCCGCCCACCTCAGCCTCCCAAAGTGTTGAGATAATAGGCATGAGCCACTGCACCTGGCCTTATATTTTCAAAGTAAAAAAAAATTAAATTACATATATCCGCCCAGGTGTGGCTCACTGTAGCCTCCAACTCCTCAGGCTCAGATGATCCTCCCAACTCTTAACCCCTGAAACTCTAGATAAACCCTACTATGATCTAGAATGACTCCAGACTATGATATACTCTTATTATCTCATAATAGTGAAGACATAAACAATTGATCATCCTCATCACCCCAAGTCCGGAACATCATCGTCTGATACACTCATTTGTTCAATAAACATTTAGTGAGTGCTGAACCCTCTCCTCCACCAGCCTTTCATGATCTCAGTAAATGAACCTCCAAGGCATGCTAAAGTGTGGAAGGGTCGCTCTTTATTCACCTCTGTTCCTCACATCTTAGTACATCAACCAATTCTGCCAGCTCTTACCTTCCAAACGCCTCCTGAGTCCAGCTATTTTTCACAACCTCCACCTTCACACTCTGGTCCCAAACCACCGTCACCTCTTTCTTGACTACCAGAGCTGCTCCTGATGGAACTGCTTCCATTCTTGCCCTATACAGTCTGTCCTCAACACTAGAAATATCTCGAAAGATCTTCTACAAATGTGAATCAGATTATGTCACTCTCATTCTCAAAAGCCTCCCACTATTCCCAGCACAGTGAAAATCCACATTTCTTATTGAAGCCTTCAAAGTCCTAAATACACTGCCCTCTACCTACCTCTCCTCCCACTTAATCCCAGCTCACAAGATTCCAGCCAAAGCACCTTCATGCTGTTCCTTCGTGATTCCTTGCCTAGGACATTTGCATTCTCTTCTTTTAGTTATTTCCAAAGTGTTCCGACATTACTTCCTCAGTGAGGTTTTTCCCAATCCACCCAATCTAAAATTACTTCTCCTGGCCGGGCGTGGTCACTCATGCCTGTAATCCCAGCACTTTGGGAGGCCAAGGTGGCAGGATCACTTGCGGTCAGGAGTTTGAGACCAGCCTGGCCAACATGGCGAAATCCTGTCTTACTAAAAATACAAAAATTAGCTGGGCGTAGTGGTATGGTCCCAGCTACTCAGGAGGCTGAGGCAGGAGAATCGCTTGAACCCAAGAGATGGAGGTTGCAGTGAACCAAGATCATGCCACTGCACTCTAGCCTGGGCGACAAGAGTGAAACTCCATCTCAAAAAAATAAATAAAATAAAATTACTTCTCCCATCGTAGTGTGCGCACGTGCATGCCCCCCACCCCCAACACACTCCCATCACTCTTCATTCTCCTACCTTCCCATATTCTCTTTAAAATAGCACTTATGGCTGGGCATGGTGGCTCACACCTGTAATCCCAGTACTTTGGGAGGCTGAGGCCGGCGAATCACCTGAAGTCAAGAGTTCGAGACCAGGCTGGCCAACATGGTGAAACCCCATCTCTACTAAAAATAAAAAATAGCCAGGCCTGGTGGCAGGCGCCTGTAACCCCAGCTACTCAGGAGGCTGAGGTGGGCGAATCTCTTGAACC
>NW_012110252.1:4473072-4483073 GCF_000951045.1 Mandrillus leucophaeus
ATATATGGCACTTATCCCTAACTGCAACTATTGTGTGTGCGTGTGTGTGTGTGTGTGTGTGTGTGTGTTTTCCCACCAGAATATCAGCTCCATGAGGCCAGAAACTTTTTCTGTCTTGTACAGTGTTGCATTTCCAGCACGTAGATCAGTGCCTAAAGCACAGAAGGAGTTCAATTATTTTCAATTATTTTTTGTTTAACTTTTTACTTTTTTAGAGACAAGGTCTTGGTCTGTCACTGAGGCTGGAGCACAGTGGCACAATTATAGCACACTGCAGCCTCAAACTCCTGAGTTCAAGCATCCTCCAGCCTTAGTCTCCTGAGTATCTGGGACTACAGGTGCATGCCACCATGTCCAACTAATTTAAACTTTTTTTTTTTTTACAGATGGGGTCTTGCTATGTTGCCCAGGCTGGTCTTAAACTCCTGGCCTCAAGTGATTCTCCTGCCCTGATCTCCTAAAGTGCTTGGATTACAGGAGTGAGCCACTGGGCTGGCCTCAATTAATATTTATTGATAAATTAAACGTATGACAAATGTTCCCTGACAGTTTTTTTTAAAGTAGCCCTCTGCTCCCATGTAGTCAGCTTCAATTGATGGCATTGGAACCCGTATCTTCAACTTTTCAGAGCTCACGCTGTTACTGCTCCCTTGTCCTCCTAGGAGCTCTTAAAAGCCAGGAATATGAGAGGGCAGAGAGAGAGAGAGATTCAGTTTGGAGGAGATCCATTCCCTTTTCAGTTTTTGATTTACACATCGGTGACAGAGTAGGTGTCTGAACACACAGGATTATTTGAGACAACAGGAAAGGCAACTGTGATTTAAAAAAAAAAAATACCTTCTCTCCTGGACTATCATCACATCTGAAATTCAACTCTTAAGGATTAAATTATTCAGTCATCTACATCAAGATATTGATTCTTCTTCAATTATTCAGACCATTAACCAGTTCTTTAAAAATGGTGTTCTCCCTTCTCAGTGCCTAGCACATGCCTTGCACAGAGAGGTATTCAATAAAGATTTGTTCAATAAATGAACAGACTCCCCTTTCTGAATTTACTACTTCCTTTTCCTCAGCATTCACTTGAATCTCTATTCTGCATGTCTCGCCTTTAGCACTCTGAACTCTGATAGTTGTACTCCACCTTTAATCATACTCCTAGACATTTTGCTACAATAAATATGCTAGCTATTGGGTAACAGCAAAGACCTTGGCAGCTGACATAAAGGGCACAGATGCTTTTCTGAAATCTAATCTCTCCAGCCTAACATTTAAGCTTGCCAAGAAACTGACTCCAGCTCATGTGTTCCACACATATCTGCCCAACTTCCTTATCAGAACCCTCTGTTCCAAGGTGGCTGGCCTCCTCACTGTCCTCCGAGGCATTTGTACCTCCACCTTTATAACTGCTTCCATGTTTCCTCACTCCCCTTCCTTCTTCTGCCCATGGAAACGACACCCATTCGTTAGGGATTAGATCAAGGAAAAACTTCTCCATAAATCCACCTCGGACCACACTAAGCTAATTCATCTCACGTTCTTCTGAAATCCCACAGTGATAAGCATTAGTACCACTTGTTTGAACATACAATTACATATTATCCCGGGTCATAATTTAATTTTTCCTGCATTTATCTTGTCTGTATGCTCAGAGAATTTATTTTATTTTTCTTATCTATTTCTTTTATATTTCATATAGAGCCCAGCTGGTTGCTTTTACTCAATGCTAGATCTCAGTTTGTACTTCTTTTAATTGAATTGAACAATGAATGAAATACATTTGACTATAGAAGAGATGTAGCTGTTATCACGAAGCTCTGGCTAAAGCCAAAGATGAATTCTAGAGGTTGGCATTGATAGCGAGACATTACATAGAAGAACCCTGTTTCAGGACTGGGAAGGGATGAAGGCTGATAGGAAACATGACAGAGATCTTTCTGTGAAGTCAGCTCCCATAAATATGGCCTGGCTTTCCTGCGGAAATACAGTAGAAATAATTATACTGCCAGATTAAGTATGTTGAATTTTTACAGCATATTTTTACACATAATTTGTCCTGGTAACCAAATTACTTAATCTTTCAAAAGTAACCTCTTTTCAGATACATTAGAAAATAAGTAGACCTTCCATCACTGGATCTACCTGTACATTATAACATCAAGTGCTGAATGCCTGATTTCAGGTCTGCAATATCCTGTCATATCAGAAGCAAGGAAACTATCAAAGATGACGGTGGCCATGTGAAAAAGATTCTGAAACCTCTTCATGAGGCTCCTCCTGGCAAAAGATGGAGCAATTTTACCAATAATCAGAGTAGTGATTGTCATAGATTAAAATATATCAAATATGTTTTAAATCCATAAAGTAATTTTTAAAAATACTTTAAAAACTCATTTGTCACCTTTCTGGTCACCTTTTGTTAGTTTGTTTAAAATCCATAAATTTTTTTTTAAATGTGTTAAAAACCCATTTGTCACCTTTCTGGGTTTTGTTTGTTTGTTTGTTTTTGAGATGGAGTCTGCCTCTGTCATCCAGGCTGGAGTGCAGTGATGCAATCTTGGCTCACTGCAACCTCCACCTCCTGGGTTCAAGTGATTCTCCTACCTCAGCCTCCCAAGTAGCTAGGACTACAGGCAGGTGCCACCATGCCCAGCTAATTTTTGTATTTTTTTTTTAGTACAGTCAGGGTGTCACCATGTTGGCCAGGCTAGTCTCAATCTCCTGACCTCAAGTAATCTGCCTACCTTAGCCTCCCAAAGTGCTAGGTTTACAGGCGTGAGCCACCACACCCCGCCATTTGTCACTTTTCTAAAGTGTTAACATTAGGTAACCATTTTGAAAAACTTGTTAGTTTTTCTTTCTAGAAATATTGTTGCTATTCAATAAAGAAAGAATAATAGTGGAATATCACTGACTGGTAGATTATGTTATTGACATAATTCTTCACCCATCACAGTAGCCATATCTCTTTTCTTTTCTTTTCTTTTTTCTTTTCTTTCTTCTTTCTTTCTCTTCCTTTCCTTCCTTCCTTCCTTCTTTCCTTCCTTCCTTCCTTTCTTTCTTTCTCTCTCTCTCCTTCCTTTCTTCTTTCCTTCCTCCTTCCTTCCTTCCTTTCTTTCTCTCTCTCCTTCCTTCCTTCCTTCCTTCCTTCCTTCCTTCCTTCCTTCTTTCTTTCCTTCTTTCTTTCTTTCCTTCTTTCTTTCATTCTTCCTTTGGACAGACTCTCACTCTATCACCCAGGTTGGAGTGCAGTGGCGCTATCTCAGCGATCTCAGCTCACTGCAATCTCTGTGTCCCGGGTTCAAGTGATTCTCAGGCCTCAGCCTCCCAAGTACCTGGGACTACAGGTGTACACCATCATGCCCGGCTAATTTTTGTATTTTTAGTAGAGATGAGGTTTTGCCATGTTGGCCAGGCTGGTCTCAAACTCCTGAGCTCAAGTGATCCACCCACCTAGGCCTCCCAAAGTACTGGGATTACAGGCCTGAGCCACCACACCCGGCATGTAACTTTGTTTCTATGTAGCTTCTCCATGTAACTCCCTCCTGCAGAGCTGCTAGCTGTCAAGGTGATCAATTAGGACAAGACTAACTTAAAGTAACAATTAAGCCTTATTTATTACTGTGATAATGCAGGCAAGAGACAAAAGAGAAAGGCACCAGCTTCCCAGTGTTCCAGTTTTCCCAGGGAACATCACCAGACTAGGGTCAGATGGGTACAGCATAGACAGTGGGAATCATCTCATTGCTGAGGAACCCTGAAAAAATGGAGTAAGGTACTGGAAGAAGGGAGAGAAGGAAGGGCTCAGAGTGCAAAAGTACTGAGTTAAATTACAGAAAAAGGTCTCTGTCAAGGCCCCCAATAAGGGGATCTTGGAAGATGCACGTCAGAAGTACCTTAGCTGAGGCCCCCAATAGAGAAACCTCTGAACGGAGGCACCTAAGTTAGGAATGCAGAATGTATAAGGACATGGCTAGCCTGCAGAGAGGGCCATGGGTCCTTGACTAACTTCCTACAGAGACTGCAATGCACTGGCTGTGCACCAAGTGTGGTGTGAAGAGGGCAGCTTCCCGCCATGAGTCTTGCCAGGTAAAGCTTTCTAATTTCCCATCATCAGGTCTAGAAGATCACACATAAGATTCTGGACTGGAAGCTGACTCCTCACCTTCCACTCGAGGCAAGATTACTTTGTTACCGCTTGACTTTGGATTTGGCCATATGACTTGCTTTGGCCCACAAGATGAGGTGAAGGTGATGTTAAATAAGTGAAATAAATATTTACTATTGTATGCTGCTGAGATGCTTTGATTACGTTCTTATGCAGGTATAGCTAACTAATGCAATCTTCATTTTGCAACCCAAATTAATTGATGGATCAAGGCAATGATTATCAATGGCTGCTAACATCACAGAACAAGAGACAGTCTGATATGATGTGTCTCCCGATAGAAGTATACACCACCACTGTGAAACAGCCTTGCCAAAGATCAAACGTGAAATGGATCAAGGCTCTAGATCTAACTACCAACTTACAGGAGACACAGGTAATAGGAGAAAGTGGTAACAATGCTAAAATCCAGGATGGGAGTAGTGCTTCACACCCACCTGTAATCCCAGCATTTTGGGAGGCTGAGGCAGGAGGATCACTTGAGGACAACATAGGAAAACGCTGTCTCTCCTGAAAATACAAAAAAATTAGTCAGGAGTGGTGGTGCATGCCTGTAGTCCCAGCTACTTGGGAGGCTGAGGCAGGAGAATTGTTTGAACCTGGGAGGTGGAGGTTGTAGTGAGCCAAGATCATGCCACTGCACTCCAGCCTGGGTGTCAGAGCAACACTCTGTCTCAAACAACAACAACAAAACAATACTAATTTCCAATTATGGAAAATTCTGAGAACAAATTATATAGTTTCTTAAATAATTTGAAACAGAAAAAAAAAAGGAAGAGGAAACTATTAAAAGAGACTTAGGAAATATAAAAATCGGCCGGGCACGGTGACTTATGCCTGTAATCCCAGTACTTTGGGAGGCTGAGGCAAGCAGAACACTTGAGGTCAGGAATTTGAGACCAGCCTGGCCAACATGGCAAAACCCTGTCTCTACTAAAAATACAAAACATAGCCAAGCATGGTGGTGCACACTTGTAGTCTCAGCTATTTGGGAGGCTGAGGGAGGAGAATAGCTTGAAACCGGGAGACAGAGATTGCAGTGAGCCAAGATTACACCACTGCACTCTAGCCTGGGCAACAAAATGTGACTCTGTCTCAAAAAAAATATAAATAAATAAATAAATAAAAATCAATTACCATGTATAGACCTTATTTAGATCCCACTTAAAGCAAAATATTCAAGATAATTTTGAAACAAAAACAATTCTTCGTAGCTGAGCATGATGACTCACACCTGTAATCCCAGCCCTCTCGGGGGCTGAGGCATGAAGATTGCTTGAGCCCAGGAGTTCAAGACCAGCCTGGACAATATAGTGAAACACTTGTCTCTACAAAATAATAATAATAGAATTATTTCAAAAGATTAGTTGTGATTCCAACAATGGATATTTGATATTTTAGGGAATTATTGCTAATTTTTTTAGGAGTGTTAATGGTTCTGTGACTGGTCCATTTTATCTATTGCAGCATAATAAATAATCCCCAAACTCAGTAGCTTAAAGCAACCACCATTCTATTAAATCTTACAACTCTGTGAACCAGGAATTTTGAATAGGGCTCCGCTGGATGGTTTTTCTGCTTCACAGTGGCTCTAACCAAAGCCATTTGGTGATATTCACTTGGCAGATGGGCAGATCTAAAAGGTCTAAGATGGTTTGACTTACATGTCTGGTGCCTTGCAAAGGAAGACTGGAAGGCTAACCTCAACTGAGACTTTACACTAAAACACTGACATGTGATCTCATCAGCGTAGCAGTTTCAGGGTTTTCAGACTTCTTATATGGAAGCTTAGAGTTCTCAAAGGATGTATCCCAAGAGGTCAAGATGGCAGCTTCAAAGCTTCTTAAGACCTAACTTCAGAAGTTCTGGAATAATACTTCTGCCACATTCTACTGATCAAGCAAGACTCTATGGCCAGCTGAGATTCAAGATGAGGGGAATTAAACTTTCCCTCTCAATGGGAGAAGTAGAAAAAATGTAAGATCATCTATAATCTACCACCATGCTTATATTTTTAAAAGATTCTCTTATCTTTTAGAGGTATATACTAACTAAAGTATTTATAGATGAAAAATATGTGGTCTGAGATTTCCTTCAAAATATTTGGGGTAGTAAAGGTATGGAGTATAGATGAAAGGAGGATTAGCCAAGAATTTATCATAGTTGAAGCTGGATGATATGGGGAGTTCATTATATTATTCTACTTTTATATATGTTTGAAATTTTTCATAAAAATAAATTTCAGGGCCAGGCGTGGGGGCTCACGCCTGTAATTCCAGCACTTTGCGAGGCCCAGGCGGGCAGATCACGAGGTCAGGAGATCAAGATCATCTTGGCCAAGGTGGAAAAACCCCTTCTCTACTGAAACACACACCCACACACCCACACACACCCACCCCCCACCCCCAACACACACACACAATTAGCCAGGCATGGTGGCACGTGCCTGTAGTTCCAGCTACTCGGGAAGCTGAGATAGGAGAATCGCTTGAACGCAGGAGGCGGAGCTTACAGTGAGCAGAGATCGCGCCACTGCACTCCAGCCTGGCGACAGAGCAAGACTCCGTCTCAAAAAAAAAGAAATTTCAGAACAAGTAAAGATTTTTTTCCCTCTAAAAGCTGTGTAATGTGAAAGAGAAGGCCACCAGAAACACCTCTGGTACCATGAATTTGGTATATAATATATCTTTACTATTATCAAACATTTAGAGAGCCTGAATAAATTACTACTATGGTAGTAGGAATTTCACTTTGGGAGGCCGAGACGCTCGAATCACGAGGTCAGGAGATCGAGACCATCCTGGCTAACACGGTGAAACCCCATCTCTACTAAAAAAAAGCACCAAAAATCTAGCCGGGCGAGGTGGCGGGCGCCTGTAGTCCCAGCTACTCGGGAGGCTGAGGCAGGAGAATGGCGTGAACCCGGGAGGCGGAGTTTGCAGTGAGCCGAGATCGCACCACTGGACTCCAGCCTGGGCGACAGAGCGAGACTCTAAAAAAAAAAAAAAAAAAAAAAATTAGAATTTGAAGGAGAAAGTTTCATTTCCTTAAATTACTAGTGTGCAATTATATATATGGTTTGAATTTATAGATGTTTTGTATTTGCTATATTGTTAGTAATTTTAGAGTTCCATAAAATGCTTGCAGTACCTAATACAACACAAACCTCAACTGGGTGCTGGTTATGTGGCTTTAAAAGTTTACTTTTAAATAGTTATATTGCTCACATCCCTCCAGGAAAAGAGTCAGCTATTTTTCAGTTAAAAATTAATGTGCTTTAATAACCACATTTTTCCTTAAGGCATGATACGATGACTGAATTTTTTTCCACTCTGGTAGACTTGCCACAGTATCTCTAATCCAGGCACAACTCAAATGAATAACTAAATGAAAACAAGAATTGTATGACATCTGAATGTGTAAAATGCATGCAGCACTTTCAGTTTCCCTAAACATTTATTTTCATGTTCACTCTGCCTGTTGTTGAACAACGTGCAACTCTAAATAATCTGATTCTTGCTGATCTCTCTTTATGCATAAAAATAGAGAGGCCAGGCCACTAACACTTCCATTACTAACTATGTGACCAAATGCCCATAACTACCACATTGGTATTGTGCCGTATGGAGGATTCAAATCCACACAGTCTCTGGATTTGATGCCAACACTTTCTGTTACACTATAGTGAATGGAAGTCCTAAACAGTGGGTGGGGAGGTTCCAGCCCCGTTTAACAAACATACGGTGATTCAGAGGAAAAACAGCTTGGGGAGAAGACAAATGAAGTGACACTGGTGCTCTGTTTGTATATAGCAACTCGCATTCCCATCTCAACACTATGAAAGCCCTGTATAGAAGCATCTCCTTCCCACAGTCCTTCCGCATGATGCTAAAGTAGGAATACTAGAGAATGAATTAGATGCATTAGCCGTGTGACCTTGAGGAAGACATTTACTGTTTCTATGCCTCAGTTTTTCTGTTCTTTTGTCTTGTATTTCTGAGACGGAGTCTTCCTCTCTCACCCAGGCTGGAGTGCAGTGGCACGCTTTCGGCTCACTGCAACTTCCGCCTCCCGGCTTCAAGCGATTATCCTGCCTCAGCCTCCCGAATAGCTGGGACAACAGGCGCAAGCCACCATGCCCAGCTAACTTTTGTATTTTTAGTAGAGATGGTGTTTCACCATATTGGTCAGGCTGGTCTCGAACTCCTGACCTCAGGAGATCCACCCACCTCGGCCTCCCAAAGTGCTGGGATTACAAGTGTGAGCCACTGTGCCCAGTCTGTGCCTCAGTTTTATCATCTATATTATAAAGGTTACAATCTGTTTCATCTATCACACAGCACTGTTAGGACCATCAACTTGTATAATGTTCTCTGAAACAATTTTGCAAACCTTGTAGCTCTCTACAAGTTATTATTAGAATTAGTATTCAACATACATAAAAATTTTTCTACTAAAAGAAATCTACAGCTATTTTACCCCCCCAAAAAAATCTTCCTCATTTCCAGTCCGTCTAGTATCTTCCATCATGTATCTTTAGACAATTAAATGCTATCACTTTTAAGATTAAAAAAAAAAAAAAAAAGACTGGGCACGGTGGCTCAAGCCTGTAATCCCAACACTTTGGGAGGCCGAGCCGGGTGGATCACCTGAGGTCTGGAGTTCAAGACCAGCCTGGCCAACATGATGAAACCCTGTCTGTAATAAAAATACAAAAAAATTAGCTGAGCATGGTGGCAGTTTCCTGTAATCCCAGCTAATCAGGAGGCTGAGGTGGGAGAATCGCTTGAACCCAGTGGGCAGAGGTTGCAGTGAGCTGAGATCACGCCACTGCACTCCAACCTGGGCAACAAGAGGAAAACTGTCTCCAAAAAAAAAAAAAAAAAAATCTGAATTACAAGGACATGAAAGTGACTTCTAGTCACCTACTAAATATTCATTCTGTCCTTCTTCTATTCCAAAGGAACCAAGATTTTATTCACAGTGACAATGTGCCCAGCTAAAAAGCTGTATTTCCTGTTCCATCTTATTACTAGTTATAGTCTTGTAACTAAGGCCAATATTGTGACAGGTTATTTAGAGATTTGGAGGTAAACACCAAAACAATCAGATGAAGGAGTTGAAATCACATTTTTCTCTCACTCTCTTGTCACTGTGTCTATTTGCTAGGAATACTTTTCTGTGCAGATACCACACTTTTTCCAAAATGCTCTCAACTGGCTGTCGAATGTGGAAAATTCTGATTCATTCATATTAAAGCATTAATGGCTAATAGTAATATAATGTTTGAAACTCTTTAAGGATGATTGAACTTAATATGATCCCCCAGTCAAAAGAAGGAAGAGCTTAAGAAAACTTAATTTTCATATACTATAATAAAAATTTTATAATGTCTAAAATGAAGGAATAGCATAAACTGTGGCAAACAAAGGAAACAGCAAAAAGATGATAAGCATGGAATGAAGACTGGTGAGTGGGGCAAGGTCCTGTTCTTAAGGAGACATCATTCCTATGCTATTCTAAGCCTTCACATTTCTGCTGCTTTTCACCAGGCACGGTGGCTCACGCCTATAATCCCGGCACTTAGGGAGGCTGAGGCAGGTGGATCACTTGAAGTCAGGAGTTTGAGACCAGCCTGGACAACATGGTGAAATCCTGTCTGTACTAAAAACACAAAAGTTAGCTGGGCATGGTGATGCACACCTGTAATCCCAGCTATTTGGGAGGCTGAGGCAGGAGAATCGCTTGAACTCGGGCGGAGGAGGTTGCAGTGAGCCAAGATCACGCTATTGCACTCCAGCCTGGGTGACAGCAAAACTCCCGTCTCAAAAAA
>NW_012110252.1:4484018-4493159 GCF_000951045.1 Mandrillus leucophaeus
GAGGGAGGGAGGGAGGTAGGTAAGGAGGGGAGAACAATTGAAATGGTGGCTGAGTAGAGGAAGACATGCACAGAGAGAAAAGCTACCTTGCAATGACGGTGAGGTCATGAGAATAGGAATAGTATGTCTGCTTCTGAGGTGGCCACAAGCTTATTGGGCAACACAAGTACTGTGCAACCCTCAATCATGTTAGGTTTTCTATGCAGTCAGTATGTAGAACTGCAGAGAGGTTTCCCCGCCAATTTTCTAAACTTATAAGAAATGCCTCTTATCTGACATGTCTGTGCCGTAGAATATAGTGGATGCTGTTGTGAGATGTAAGACTATAATGGATGCTGTTGTGGGATGTAAGATTATAATGGATGCTGTTGTGAGATGTAAGATTATAATGGATGCTGTTGTGGGATGTAAGATTATAATGGATGCTGTTGTGAGATGTAAGATTATAATGGATGGTGTTGTGGGATGTAAGATTCATCTCCCCCCTCACCTGGTACTGTCTTTTCAGAAATACAGCACTGATTTTCCTAGCTGCTGGGAGTATTGAAGGCTGACAGCTCTCAGCTGAATTGCCTGAGCTGCCTCACTCAAGGTCACTGCCCTGGAGGCAGCCCTTATCTAAACATGGGAAGGGCGAGGATGAGAGGAATCAAAGCCCAGCATGCTTGCCTCTACTGGGGACAACTTTACAGGTCCACAGTGTGTCCAGGGATCAGCTGAGTCCTTTATTGTGACTACACAGAAATTCATCATTTCTGTCTGCTTATTCCTGTGTCCTTCACTCCCCCGCAGATACTGATGCTCAAAATACCCACCATGCATCAGCCCCCATAGACTCCCTACATGCAAATCTCAGATTCCCAATGTCTGATTTTCAGGGAACACAGCCTGCCACACAGATTAACACACACTGGTCCTTACGCCAAATAAGACAAGCAGTCTGGCCGTTTCTGTCACCCTGCCACCAACATCGCTGAGAGTTCCTGCCAGGCTTGAATTAACAGCCATCACGCTCCTCTTCCCAAATACAACTCAGTTATCAGCACTGGGAAGTACAGCCAGCTCAGCCTCAATAACGTTCAACTCTAGAGCCACAGAAGGTATTTCCTGGATCCTGCAATGACGCAGAAAAGCAGCCACTGCCTTCTCAGCTGCCTTTTCCAGGGTCCATTTGAGCCGCCATTTCCACTGGCTAGTTAGAGATCATGAATGTACCACTGCACAGGGCACAGAAATTAATGTTTCGGGTGTGGATGCCACAGACCTGAAATGCTCTTCTGGCATGGGTGTGGCCACCAAACAAGAAGTCTTGGTGGCAATGGCTTTACCTGAGCCAGAGGTCTGCATTTGGTTTCTGTTTGTCATCTTTAGGGAGATGGCTGGAGCACTTGCAGCTAGAAGCCCAAACTGGGGAGACTCTGTTGCCACAAATAAGAACGGCAGACTGGCCATCTGATTTGACCATGCAGGTGAGCAGGAGGGAGATTCCTGTGGGATTCCAGCTAAATTCAAAATGGCAGTGCCAATGCGATGTGTTTACAGGCAAGCCAGGAACTTTGTCTCAGCCCCAAGCAGCAGACATTAATAGTGATGGCGTTAAGGAAAAGACATCAGCTATGTGTTATGAATGAATATCAGTGCACAAAATGAGTTATCCAAAAAAACTACAGGTCTTTCCTTTTTTTTTTTTTTTTGAGACGGAGTTTCACTCTTGTTGCCCAGGCTGGAGTGCAATGGCGAGATCTCGGCTCACCACAACCTCCACCTTCCGGGTTCAAGTAATTCTCCTGTCTCAGCCTCCCAAGTAGCTGGGATTACAGGCATGCACCACCACGCCTGGCTAATTTTGTATTTTTAGTAGAGACAGGGTTTCTCCATGTTGGTCGGTCTGGTCTCAAACTCCCGACCTCAGGTGATCCACCCGCCTTGGCCTTCCAAAGTGCTGGGATTATAGGCATGAGCCACCATGCCAGGCCATCTTTACTTTCTTTAAATTAACTTCACTATGGCTACAAGCCTGTCTCCTTCAGACTGGTGAGAAACTCAACTTCACTCATTTGGGGAGTTGCCCTCCAAGGAGAGTTGTTCAAGGGTTCTGGAGTTAACCTAGTGTGATACTTGTAAAAAGTAAAGTAGAGGTTCCTCTTCAAAGACTTTCCTCCCCATCTAATTAGGAATAAATAGTAACTTCTCTTAGAAGCAAAATGTATTCAAAGACCCGTGCTAACATTCTTTAGTATCTGCTAGCCGTAATAAAGAAATCGATGTACTTTATGTTCTTAGCTCCCACAATTCAGCCTAAATATTTGCCCTGGCATGCTTATACTGGTCCAAGCAAGCATTAGGTCACAACCTGTTCCTCTTCCTTATTTGAAGGTGTTTTTACCTTTCTCAGCATTCCACAAGTTAATTCCTCCCTCCTTTGTTCTCTGCCTTTGCCTCTTTTAAAAAGCTCTAAGTTGCTAGCCAATCGGGACAAATACAGAATGTGAGGTCCCGTTCCAACCAATGGAAACCGGACACAGCAGTCAGGTGGACGTGTCAAGTTATAAATGACTCTGTCTCCTTTGTTAGGTGTACTCTCGTGACAAAACTGCTGGCTAGTGTTCCCTTTCGGCAGAAAGTACCAAAAAGGCCTTGCTAAAGAAATTAAATTTGTGTTCAAGTGCTATTTCTTTACGGCACCAGGGAACAAGCATTTCAAACATGCTGGTTACCTCACACACACACTAATGTGTGGTTTAGCTGCTTCAATCCATCCCCCATCCCAAGTACCCTACAAGACCATTCCCATGCTCTCCTAGTGACAGTGAAGGGAGCAAAGCCAGGGTACTCACAGCCCAGGACTGTAAATAGATTTCATTGCCTCTGGGAACATTTTCTCCCAGCTGTTGGAGCTTCTCGAAGCAATGTTTCCCCTTCCCTTCTCCTCAGAGAAACCTAACAGAGAGATAAAGCTTCAATTAACCCTAGAGGATCCTTGGCTTCAGGCTGCTTTTGCTTTCAGCCTCCTCATAAACCCTTAGACAAAGAAAGGCAAAACCTGCTGAAAATGAGGTAGGAAAGAAAATTTTTTTGTTGTTTTTGTTTTTTTGTTTGTTTGTTTGATATGAAGTCTTGCTTGTCGCCCAGGCTGGAGTGCAGTGGCGTGATCTCGGCTCGCTGCAACCTCCACCTGCCAGGTTCAAGTGATTCTCCTGCCTCAGCCTCCCAAGTAGCTGGGACTGCAGGCGCCTGCCACCACCTCTGAATAATTTTTATATTTTTAGTAGAGATGGCTTTCACCATGTTGGCCAGGCTGTTCTCAAACTCCTGACCTCAAGTGATCCACCCGCCTTGGTCTCCCAAACTGCTGAGATTACAGGTGTGAGCCACCACACTAGACCAGAAAAATGTTTTAAGAACAGGCCGGGCACAGTGGCTCACGCCTGTAATCCCAGCACTTTGGGAGGCCGAGGTGGGCAGATCATGAGGTCAGGAATTTAAGACTAGTCTGGCCAACATAGTGAAACCCCATCTCTATTAAACATACAAAAAATTAGCCGGGCATGGTTCTGCGTGCCTGTAATCCCAGCTACTCAGGAGGCTGAGACATGAGAATCTCTTGAACTTGGGAGGCAGAGGTTGCAGTGAACCAAGATCACGTCATTGCACTCCAGTCTGGGTGACGGAGCAAGACTCTGTCTCAAAAAAAAAAAAAAAAAAAAAACCACACACAAAGCACACAATTTAATAATTCAATAAGTCATCCTGCCACCATTCAATAGCTTCCCTTCCCACTTGGCATACAATTCCGACTTTGGTCTACAAAGTCCGACATGATTTGATCTCCTGTTGCCCCTCAGATCCTCTTTCCTCATGCAGCCCCTCTCTCATTCTACTGTAAGCACATTGGACTCCTTCATGTTCCTGGGACTTGCCACCTTCTCTCCTTATCAGGGCCTGTGGTCGCCAGGCTCCAAATTATCCCCAGTGGTCCCCCCCTCATGGTGTTCATGAGGCATATAGCCCTACACTGAATAGGGTGGACCTGTGAAACAACTGGATATTGGTGGTGTGTGACTTCTGAGGCTAGGTCATAGAAGACGCTTGCCTTCCTCCTTGCCCCTTCTCAGACTTCTTGCCCTGGAGAAATTCAGGCATCTACTATGTCATGAGGACACTCAAGCAACTTGGAGAGTTCCACACAGGGAGGAACGGAAGCCTCCTGCCGACAGCCACACGAGGTGAGTGAATCACTGGAAGTGGAATCTTCAGATCTTGTCAAGCCTTCAGGTGTGATAGCCCTGGCTGACATCTGGATTATAATCCCTGAAGAGACCCTGAGCCAGAACCACCCCATAAAGTCACTTTCGAATTCTTGACCCACAGAAACTGTGTGAGGTAATAAATATTTCTTGTCATTTTAAGCCACAAAGTTTGGAGATAATTTGTTTTGCAGCAATAAATATCTATTACAGGCCTTGGCATGCCTTCAGCTGGAATACTTTATATCAAAACTCCTACATGATTCCTATACTTCCTGTCTCCTCTAATGTCACCTTATAATAAGGCCTGCTCTGACCACCTGTGTAAAATAGCACTCCCTCTCCACCGTGACATCATGCTCAGTCCCCCTTTCCCTGCTTTCTTTTCCTTTAGTGGCATTTACAATCACCTGACATATTATACACTTGTTTACTATCTGTGTCTCCACACTCAAATAAAGGCTTTTTGAGAACAGGGATTTGTCTCATTGACTGCTGTGTCTCCAAGGCTGAGAATAATGTCTGCCCTCATCATACGGTAGATATCATGCCATGCCTGGCTTTCCCCAGGACAGGCAGTCCAAGAACGGGCAACGGGGAAGCTGCATGTCTTTTATGATCTAACCTCAGAAATCACACGCCGTCATCTCTGCAATCTCCAGTTGTTTCACAGATCCACCCTATTCAGTGTAGGGCTATACACCTCATGAACACCATGAGGTGGGGACCACTGAGGATAATTTGGAGCCTGGCTACCACAAGGTCCTGATCAGGAGAGAAGTTGGCAAGTCCCAGGAACATGAAGGAGCCCAGTGTGCTTACAGTAGAATGAGAGAGGGGCTGCATGAGGAAAGAGGGTCTGAGGGGCAACCGGAGATCAAAACCTGTTGCTGGGTGAGAAGGAAAGCTACTGGAAGGCGGCAGGAGAATTTATTGAATGAATTTCCAATCACCTGACATATTATGTATTGGTCTACTATCTGTATCTCCACACTCAAATAAAAGCTTTTTGAGAACAGGGATTTATCTCAGCCACTGCCGTATCTCCAAGGCTGAGAATAATATCTGTCTCATAGGGCGCTCAATAAATATTTGTTGATGAAGGAAAGAAGGAAATGAAAAGTCAGTGAAGGATCATCACGGAATTATGGAATCTTGCTAAGCATATGAGGTTCAGCTTGGGCCTTGAACACAATAATGACAGATTGTTGTTGGAGTGGTATAATCCAGCTCTGGTCTAGGCAATTACACCAAAGAGAGGTATGCAGAATGAGAGCCTTGTAGGAGAACAATGAGGGACTGAACAGCTAGAAAAGGTTGAATCGACTGGGCGTGGTGGCTCATGCCTGTAATCCCAGCACTTTGGGAGGCAGAGATGGGCAGATCATGAGGTCAGGAGTTCGAGACCAGCCTGGCCAACATAATGAAACCTTGTCTCTACCATAAATACAAAAAATTAGCCAGGCATGGTGGCAGGTGCCTGTAATCCCAGCTACTCAGGAGGCTGAGGCAGGAGAATTGATAGAGCCCAGCAGGAGGAGGTTGCAGTGAGCCGAGATGGCGCCATTGCACTCCAGCCTGGGTGACAGAGTGAAACTCCGTCCCCCATCAAAAAAAAATAATAATAATACCTTTTATAGAAGAATTCAGTAGAATATCATTGAATTAACAACAACAACAACAACAAACAGGGATTAGAGTAGAGGTGGCTATTTTCCAGAATATATGTAGAGTGGGTCACTTATGTGCATCAGCAACCTCTTTTGCTTAAAGTGCCAGAAATGAAATCTTTTTTGAGGAGAAAAGAATCAGGGGCTGTCGATCAGGGCCAGCAGATCATATGGTTTTGTTAACATCTTGGCATGTACTTTTTGGTAGTGGTTTATTTTTCGAAATGTCATTTAGGGCCAGGCGCGGTGGCTCACACCTGTAATCCCAGTACTTTGGGAGGTCGAGGCTGGCAAATCACAAGGTCAGGAGATAGAGACCATCCTGGCTAACACAGTGAAACTCCATCTCTACTAAAAAAACACAAAGAAAATTAGCCGGGCGTGGTGGCGGACACCTGTAGTCCCAGCTACTTGGGAGGCTGAGGCAGGAGAATGAAGTGTGAACCCTGGAGGCGGAGCTTGCAGTGAGCTGAGATCTCACCACTGCATTCCAGCCTGGGTGACAGACTGAGACTTCACCTCAAAAAAAAAAAAAAAAAAAAAAAAAGGCATTTATCTCTTAAGATACATTAAAATATTTTAGTATATTCGATCTCATCTTATTTTCATTTCTCTTTCTTTTTCGTTCTTATTCTAACATTCTGGCCACTACAGGTTTATATTTACTGAGTTTGTTAGTCCATGGCTATTCAGTATATTTGTTGAAGATTGGAAAGAAATTATTTTCCTCCTTCTCCATTATTAATATTATAATATAGGCTCTATGTGTTCCAATTGGGCTCAACTCCTATCATTATCGCTTGTTGAATGTTTGGACAGTAACCCTATTGAATATTTTCTTATCAGAGCCTCCTTTGCAAATACTAATGCCTATTGTTTACCTGTTTTACACCTTGTATAACACATTCTTATTGCTCAAAAATGGTAAATGATAACAAAAACATTTATTGAACAGCATGGTCTTTAATAAATATATATTACTACTTTTCACAAAATGACTCAAAATCATGCTTTTACCTCTTATATTGTCTTCCATTTGACACATAAATGTTTGAAGGAAGGCCAATCTGTTTTTTTCTCTATCTACCACAGTTCAACTTGGGGAGGCAAAATGGCATAATCAGTGAGTCAGGAGAATTGTTCAGGAAAGAATCAGGTTGTTTTTTGTTTGGTTGGTTGGTTTTTTTGTTTGTTTGTTTTTTGAGACGGAGTCTCACTCTGTCGCCCAAGCTGGAGTGCAATGGTGCAGTCTCAGCTCACTGCAACCTCCGCCTCCTGGGTTCAAGCGATTCTCCTGCCTCAGCCTCCTGAGTAACTGGGATTACAGGTGTGTCCCACCATGCCCAGCTAATTTTTTGTATTTTTAGTAGAGACAGGGTTTCACCATGTTGGTCAGGCTGGTCTCAGACTTCTGACCTCATGATCTGACCGCCTTGGCCTCCCAAAACACTGGGATTACAGGTGTGAGCCACCATGCCCGGCCAATATTTTCAAGCCTGTTTTATGATCTTCTTGGCAGACTACTTAACTTACACTTAATGTGAAAGGAGAAAAAATATAAAGCCATTCATACTTCTACAAGTTGACCTTAAATATATCATCAAGCCATAAATTGACTTCTAGAAGAAGACAAAAGAAAACACGCCTATAAAAATCTTAGAACAGCCTCTATGATTGTCCAGTTGTGAAGATTAAAGCAACTCCATCTTGGATGCTGTCTGCTATGTGACTTCTGATTGACCCCTGTTCCAGGAATGCCTCTAAGATTTCTACTTTATCTACTGTTACTGTAAATCCTGCCCTTTGTTCAAAACAACCTTTACCATACAGCCTGCCTTTAGGTAGATTCACATTGCCTTCTTGCCTTTCCCTGAGGGGTCGGCTTTAATTGTCCTACACATTCCTTCCCTACGGTGTATACCCTGAGTCTGGGTGGTAATGGCCTGGGAATCCGCCATCTCTTTCTGTGGCTGCCTAGGACATACCTTCCATTCATAACTCCCTGTTAAATGTTTGTTTCTGAGGGAGTGGAGTTGTCAGCCTCATTCTTCAGCCTCTCAGCTTCCTTGGCCTTTGGGGTTCGGTTTGCATAGACTTACTCACTGTGGAACATCAATGAACCTACAAACTCACCTGCCTGAGTCACAGTGTAGGAATTACAGCAGATACATGAACAGAACATTGTCAAATGAAATAATGCTCTGTGCATGATTATTTAAATAGGCATTTAGTATCTTCTTGTTGTAATACATAGTATACTAATAAAAACTAACAGTAGGATATTGAAGGGGAAAGCCTTACTCAGTATAAAACTGGTATTTTAAAAGACCCTATCATATGTTTGCAAATATACAGGTGGAAAGCCTCTAGAGAATTTAAGTTATCTTTTCAACTTCAATGCGTACATGGAAATGTCATTGCTAATGACTGCAATCGGCCTCTTCTGTCAATAGAGTCAGCAATGTGTTTTTTAATCCCATGAACCTGCTGCATTGTTTTACCCAGGTTTATCCTTTTTGGCTACTGTGGCAGCTCCTCCTGATTACATTTCCTATACTCCTTTGCAGTTAGATTGACTATATGACTGAGTTCTAGTCAATGGAATGTGAAGTTATGTCTCTATCATGTTTTTTCTTTTCCCTGTGTCCCCATCAGATGGATACAACAGTGGGGAAGTACCAGAAAATTCCCACAAGATACAAAGGCTTGAATCCCTAAACTTCCTGTAGAGAAAGCCATGTTCAACCAGGAACCCCTCACTGGACAGTTACATGCACAAAAAATAAATTTCTATTATGTTACGCCATTGCAATTTTATTTATTATAGCAACCACAGTTACTCTAATATAGTGACCTAAGCTAAGGAGTTTCCCACAATACTGGGTAAAACACACACACACATACACACACATTATGTACACACACACAAATACACAAAAACACACAGGCACACTTTGCTTTTTTTTTGGTTTTTTGTTTTTTGTTTTGAGACAGAGTCTTGCTCTATCACCCAGGCTGGAGTGCAGTGGTGCAATCTTGGTTCATTGCAACCTCCGCCTCCCAGGTTCAAGTGATTCTCCTGCCTTAGCCTCCTGAGTATCTGGGATTACAGGCGTCACCCAGGCTGGAGTGCAGTGGTGCAATCTCGGTTCATTGCAACCTCCGCCTCCCAGGTTCAAGTGATTCTCCTGCCTTAGCCTCCTGAGTATCTGGGATTACAGGCG
>NW_012110252.1:4501564-4502571 GCF_000951045.1 Mandrillus leucophaeus
GGCAGGAGAATGAAGTGTGAACCCTGGAGGCGGAGCTTGCAGTGAGCTGAGATCTCACCACTGCATTCCAGCCTGGGTGACAGACTGAGACTTCATCAAAAAAAAAAAAAAAAAAAAAAAAAAAAGGCATTTATCTCTTAAGATACATTAAAATATTTTAGTATATTCGATCTCATCTTATTTTCATTTCTCTTTCTTTTTCGTTCTTATTCTAACATTCTGGCCACTACAGGTTTATATTTACTGAGTTTGTTAGTCCATGGCTATTCAGTATATTTGTTGAAGATTGGAAAGAAATTATTTTCCTCCTTCTCCATTATTAATATTATAATATAGGCTCTATGTGTTCCAATTGGGCTCAACTCCTATCATTATCGCTTGTTGAATGTTTGGACAGTAACCCTATTGAATATTTTCTTATCAGAGCCTCCTTTGCAAATACTAATGCCTATTGTTTACCTGTTTTACACCTTGTATAACACATTCTTATTGCTCAAAAATGGTAAATGATAACAAAAACATTTATTGAACAGCATGGTCTTTAATAAATATATATTACTACTTTTCACAAAATGACTCAAAATCATGCTTTTACCTCTTATATTGTCTTCCATTTGACACATAAATGTTTGAAGGAAGGCCAATCTGTTTTTTTCTCTATCTACCACAGTTCAACTTGGGGAGGCAAAATGGCATAATCAGTGAGTCAGGAGAATTGTTCAGGAAAGAATCAGGTTGTTTTTTGTTTGGTTGGTTGGTTTTTTTGTTTGTTTGTTTTTTGAGACGGAGTCTCACTCTGTCGCCCAAGCTGGAGTGCAATGGTGCAGTCTCAGCTCACTGCAACCTCCGCCTCCTGGGTTCAAGCGATTCTCCTGCCTCAGCCTCCTGAGTAACTGGGATTACAGGTGTGTCCCACCATGCCCAGCTAATTTTTTGTATTTTTAGTAGAGACAGGGTTTCACCATGTTGGTCAGGCTGGTCTCAGACTTCTGACCTCATGATCTGAC
>NW_012110252.1:4504645-4506276 GCF_000951045.1 Mandrillus leucophaeus
ATTTTTTGTATTTTTAGTAGAGACGGGGTTTCACCGTGGTCTCGATCTCCTGACCTTGTGATCCGCCCGCCTCAGCCTCCCAAAGTACTGGGATTACAGGCGTGAGCCACCACGCCCGGCCCACTTTGCTTTTTTAATAGGGCTATAAAGTTCTACAATCTTTCTGGAATACAATTCGACAGTACTTATCAAAACTTTAAAATTATATACTTACCTATTTGTGCCTAACTATGTGATTACCTTTGACCTACTTCTAGGAATTTATCCTGAGTAAACAATCACCATTGATACATGCAAAAGATTTAGCACCAATGATTTTCAGTGTAGCATTTTTTTGTTTTGTTTTGAGACGGAGTCTCTCTCTGTTGCCGGGGCTGGAGTGCAGTGGTGCAATATTGGCTCACTGCAACCTCCACCTCCCGAGTTCAAGCGATTCTCCTGCTTCAGCCTCCTGAGCAGCTGGAATTACAGGTGCACGCCACTATGCCCAGCTAATTTTTGTATTTTTAATAGAGACGGGGTTTCACCATGTAGGCCAGGATGGTCTTGATCTCCTGACCTCGTGATTCACCCATCTCAGCCTCCCAAAGTACTTGGATTACAGGTGTGAGCCACGGTGCCTGACCACATTTTTTTTTCTATATTAGGAAAAAAATGGAGGCAACAGAAATATCTAAGACTAGTAAATGATCTGAATATTTTTTGGCACTTTAGACAATGGAATATTTGAGATAATTAAAATATTATAGATTACTTTAGAACAGAGAAAAGTGGCAATGATATATTGTTAAAAGAAAACAGCAAGTGATAATATGTTACATTTGAATAATTTGGCATAATTAATTGTTTTAAAGTGTGTATCTCTCTGTGTGTATATGTATTTTTAAAAAGCCCCCAAAAGACTGAAAGGAAATGCCACAAAATATTATCAGTATTAATATCTAGATAGTGAGACTAAAGGTGATTTAAAATTTTTGCTTTTACTCCCATATCTTCTACATTTTCTTCAATGAATCTACACAGTTTTGTTTTAAAATTATATATATTAATATATGTTTTATATATCATATATAAATAACTGGGGAAGGGGGATGATAATCCTCCTGCAGAATAGGCTTGCTCCCAGAATAGAAAATGAGGAATCCAGATCTCTGGTAGTGGTAGAGACATGAAAGAAAGAAGTGGTTTATTAAGAAAATAAAGAGGACGAAGAGGCACCCAGTAGACATCATTCCACATTAAGTTGATTCTGCAGAGAACTACAGAGGGCACTAAAAGAACACTGAGTATTTTGCATTATAAAACTGTAAAAATTTTACTGGTCCCCACAGTACTCATGTGGTGATTCTGACCTAGCATCCATGAGTTATTCCCATCCTAACCACTATTTCACAACACTGCAAAAGGTGTGCCTCTGTTCGGGAGAACAAAGGTTATCATGGCAAATGTATATTTTGTGTTTTAACATCCCCCCCACTTCCTGCTTCTTTGTCCTTCTACTCTCTGTATTTTCTCCTATTTTATAACAATATTTCATAAGTCATTTGAGACTTGAACTCTGCTAACCCTAGCTTCTTTCATACTGGACATGTGATCTTGAGAAAGTCACAGGCCGGGCGCGGTGGCTCAAG
>NW_012110252.1:4508397-4510177 GCF_000951045.1 Mandrillus leucophaeus
AAATAAATAAATAAATTAATTAATTAATTAAAGTAGATACATAGGTACAAGCATTAGCCTAGAAGTCTCCAGGCTGGGCACAGTGGCTCATGCCTGTAATCCCAACACTTTGGGAGGCTGAGGCAGGTGGAAGCTGCTTTAATCAGGTCTCAGTTATGAAACCGTAATTCATGTATTAATTCAGTCATCCACTGAAAATAAACTGAATGCCTACTTTGTGTCAGGGAGCCTTCATGACAAAGTCTCTGCCTTCAGGAAGCTCACTTTTAGTGGGGGTGACAGAATACGAATTATTAATGAAAACTAATGATGAAGGTCTTGCAAAGATTATTGATATGGAGCAGAACTTTAGGCCTTTGGTTAATAGGCATTTATGAGTATGGTGACAAAAACATAAGTGGAGTAGAGTATGACAGTCCCAATTCCAGCTCAGCTCATCTTCCTCCGTTCTAGGTATTTCACTGAACCCAGAGATTGGAAGACATTAAAAAGATTTAGTTTCTTCCTTGTCCTGGGGCTACTCTGTCTCTCCACATTGAAGGATTTAGTAAGGGAAATAACATTACAGGCTATAGAATGCCTCAGATGAGTGGGAGCCAAACTGCCTCTGTGAGTAGATTTACAATTTTTTTTTAACTCAAGAAGGAAAAATATTTGTAAAGCAAACAGCAACAATAGCAACAACAAACCATACCCTCCCCCTACAAGTACGCTTTTTCATTTTGTCTTAACAATATCAACCACCTCTAGGAGGAGGGGAAATACTGATTAGTGACACTGTTGTTTAAAGAAGTGGTACATAGCACCCATTAGAAAAAGATTTTGAGCAGTTTCAACTGATATGGAAAATTTCCCACAACAAAAGAAACAAGCAAAAACAAGCAAGCTAACAAAAAAAAGTCAAACAGCTTCTCCAGTCCTGGCAATTCCAGAGGTGCTGGCTTGCTGCATCAGTCTCTGAATGACCTCAACAGGATGAGGCTGCTTTCTTGAAAGGTGACTTAGCAGTGACTTAGAAATCAAGAAGCAAAATCAAAATTTAGCATTCAAAGACCAGGATTACAGAAGCAAAGACCTATCTACTTTTCTACAGGGCTGAAATAACTGATGCATGGTAAACATTTTTGTCAGGCCTCTGAGCCCAAGCAAAGCCATTGTGTCCCCTGTGACTTGCACATATACGCCCAGATGGCCTGAAGTAACTGAAGAATCACAAAAGATGTGCAAATGCCCTGCCTCGCCTTAACCAATGATATTCCACCACAAAAGAAGTGAAAATGGCTGGTCCTTGCCCTAAGCCATGATATTATCTTGTGAAATTCCTTTTCCTGGCTCATCCTGGCTCAAAATCTCCCCCACTGAGCACCTTGTAACCCCCACTCCTGCCCGCCAGAGAACAACCCCCCTTTGACTGTAATTTTCCTTTACCTACCCAAATTCTATAAAACGGCCCCACCCTTATCTCCCTTTGCTGACTCTCTTTTCGGACTCAGCCCGCCTGCACCCAGGTGAAATAAACAGCCTTGTTGCTCACACAAAGCCTGTTTGGTGGTCTCTTCACATGGACACGCATGACAATTTTATACTGAGCTAGTCAGCAAAAGTCTTAGAATTTGCAGATTAAAAAAATCTTCATTCCAGCCCTAAATAAAGGATTTAGATTCCAGCCTTAAATCCAAAGATAATCCCTTGGATAGAAGTTACTGGCTCACACCTGTAATCTCAGCACTTTGAGAGGCTGAGGCGGGCGGGTCATCTGAGGTCAGGAGTTCGAGACCAG
>NW_012110252.1:4514952-4516477 GCF_000951045.1 Mandrillus leucophaeus
ATCTCCTGACCTCGTGATCCGCCCGCCTCGGCCTCCCAAAGTGCTGGGATTACAGGCTTGAGCCACCGCGCCCGGCCCCTTTCTTTCTTCTTTTTCCCTTTCTTCCTTCCCTCACCAAACACTAAAAAAAAGTTTGAGGTATCTGGTCAAATCTTTTGTCTACTTCTTAATTGGCTTGTTTGTCTTTTTATTATTGAGTTGTAAGAGTTCTTTATGCATTCTAGACATACATCCCTTATCTGATAAATAATTTGAAAAAATAATCCATTCTGTAGGTTGTCTTTCCAATTTTTTCCTTTTTTTTTTAGATGGAATTTCGCTCTTGTTGCCCAGGCTAGAGTGCAATGGCGTGATCTTGGCTCACTGCAACCCTCACCTCCTGGGTTCAAGCAATTCTCCTACCTCAACCTCCCGAGTAGCTGGGATTACAGGCATGTGCTACCACGCCCGGCTGATTTTGTATTTTTAGTAGAAATGGGTTTCTCCCTGTTGGTCAGGGCTGGTCTCGAACTCCCGACCTCAGGTGATCCACCTGCCTCGGCCTCCCAAAGTGCTGGGATCACAGGCGTGAGCCACCGCGCCTAGCCGACTTTCTAATGTTTTATGGTGTCTTTTGAAGCATAAGAGTTTTAAATTTTGATTAAGTCCAACCAATCTATTTTTCTCTTGTTGCTTGTGTTTTAGTTGTCCTATCTAAAAAACCACCACCTAATCCAAGCTCTGAAGATTTATGCTTATATTTTGCCTAAGAGTATAATAGCTTTACCTCTTACGCTTAGGTCTTTAACCATTTCCAGTTAATTTTTATATACGGTGGCGGGTAGGGGTCTAATTTCATTTCATTACACTTGAATACACAGTTGGTGTTCCAGCACCATTTATTAAAAGGGACAGCATTTTGTTTGGATTTATGTTGATAATTCAGTGGCCTATACGTGCTTTCTGTGTGGCCAATGGCCATCATTTCCCTTTGAATCCCCTGAAATCTTCTACAGTAGTGGTTTTTATTTTTTCTCTCAAACCTCTAGAGAAGGTCATGAAACTAACTTAGTGATTCATAACCAACAAAATACAATAAGAAATAGAATTTTAAAAATCAGGCCAGGTGCAGTGGCTCACACCTGTAATCCCAACATTTTGGGAGATCGAGGCGGGAGGATTACTTGAGGTCAGGAGTTCGAGACCAGCCTGGCCAACATGGTGAAACCCTGTCTCTCCTAAAATTACAAAAATTAGCCAGGTATGGTGGCGTGCACCTGTAATCCCAGCTACTAGGGAGGTTGAGGCACGAGAATGGCTTGAACCTGGGAGGCAAAGGTTGCAGGGAGTCAAGGTCGTATCACTACACTCCAGCCTGGGTGACAGAGTGAGACTCCATCTCAAAATAAATAAATAAATTAATTAATTAATTAAAGTAGATACATAGGTACAAGCATTAGCCTAGAAGTCTCCAGGCTGGGCACAGTGGCTCATGCCTGTAATCCCAACACTTTGGGAGGCTGAGGCAGGTGGAAGCTGCTTTAAT
>NW_012110252.1:4517832-4520368 GCF_000951045.1 Mandrillus leucophaeus
TGTAATTTTCCTTTACCTACCCAAATTCTATAAAACGGCCCCACCCTTATCTCCCTTTGCTGACTCTCTTTTCGGACTCAGCCCGCCTGCACCCAGGTGAAATAAACAGCCTTGTTGCTCACACAAAGCCTGTTTGGTGGTCTCTTCACATGGACACGCATGACAATTTTATACTGAGCTAGTCAGCAAAAGTCTTAGAATTTGCAGATTAAAAAAATCTTCATTCCAGCCCTAAATAAAGGATTTAGATTCCAGCCTTAAATCCAAAGATAATCCCTTGGATAGAAGTTACTGGCTCACACCTGTAATCTCAGCACTTTGAGAGGCTGAGGCGGGCGGGTCATCTGAGGTCAGGAGTTCGAGACCAGCCTGGCCAACATGGAGAAACTCTGTCTCTACTAAAAAAAAAAAATACAAAAATCAGCTGGGCGTGGTGGCAGGCACCTATAATCCCAGCTACTAGGGAGGCTGAGGCAGGAGAATCACTTGAACCCAGGGGACGGAGGTTGTAGTAAGCCAAGATCGCACCACTGCACTCCAACCTGGGCAACAGAGTGAGACTCTGTGTGAGGGAAAAAAAAAAGAAGTTACTTAAATTTGCCAAGCATACAATTTTTCATTTATAGAATGAAAGTAATAATACCTGCCTCACGGATGTAACGGAGTAATACACACTGTTGAGTACTGTTTGGGTGAGGGAAAAGGGACAAGATGGAGGAAGGTGAACAAGATGGAGCAGTCCCTATTGTTTCCGGGTTCTTCATCACAGATTTCCCCGTGCTCGGGGGAAGAACCAAATCAACTGAGCATGCGCAGAATGACGTCAAGCCGGGGACACCGAAATTCAAGAAGCCACTCCTACACACACGCCCCAAACTCCTCCCCTTCCAGCTCCCAGGCATAAAAGTCCGCCGCCGGCAGGAGCCGGCGTGACTTCTTCGGCCTCCCGCATTCCTGGACCGGAGAACATCACCCGAGAGCGCCGGCGCGACTTCCCTGGCCCTTTCTCGCGGACCAGTGAACCTCGTCCGAGAGTGCGTGCATATTTGCAAATAAAAGGAGCTGCCACTTTCTTCGCTCGTTTTGGCCTTTATTGATATTTAGTCTTTGCGTCTATTAATATTAGTAATAGAGAACCAAAAACGAAACAAAACAAGTACATCATACAGGTACTCAATACAGTATTGAGCAGAGGACTAAGCAATCAATACCTTTTGCCATTAGAAATCACATCAGCAACAATAATGAAACAGATTCCCACTGGAGGAGTTAAATCACCCAAGTTACTCCAGACTCACTCTAGGAAGGGCTTCTGAAAATCTCCCATAACTCAAAATATGCACAATTCCAGACGGATTTTTCCCTTGAGAATGAAGGTAATGCGAGAAATAACAGCCTCCGTGCATATAAATCTAGGGCATTGTAGTGCATTTCTTATAACAAACTTACCATTGAATGCAGAATAAACAAGTTTTAGTGTGAGGAATTTACATTCTTTCAACTTGTGTGCTTAAAGTGAGACTTTAATAATATTTTTCATCTCTCACTGTTTTGAATTTGCTAATTCAAATTAGTGCAAAATATGACTGCACTGTTTATTCACAGGCCACTCAGTATCAGTGGCTATCACCTGTATAAGAAATGAGGCACAGAGGAGTGTATAATCGTATTTCAAAATATATACTCTAAGTAGAGGGGGAAACAGTAGGAACTGTAAAACCTGAAACACCCAGAACTTAAATTATTGGAATTTCTTTTACAACGGGGAAGCCCATAAAAAGATACATTTTATCTGCAAAGAAACATACAGAGGAATGCAAAACACTACACCAAAACCCCTTCCTTCATTCCCAAGACACTTGCTGTGATGGGAGAGGAGAATGCAAAAGCACTGGACAAGAGGGTCTCCTTACCAACTTCATGAGCAAAGCCCAATTTCTCGTAAAGATTTATGATTGTGGCTGCAAGGTTTGGATTTATGTGCTTACACTTCTGCCTCTTAGAGGTGGACAGAAAGCCCTACTTTCTGTCCCCCGTCTCCAGATTCCACACTTAAAGCCAGATTTCCACTCACATACTAGTCCAAGGATCATCATAGCGTGATAAGGCTTTACTACCACAATTCCAATGCCAGAAACTGGAAAAGAGAGAGTTTGGGTTTTGTTTTTGCTTTTTATTGAAAGGAAGGATTTCTTTTAGTTAATGATTCAGAGGGCTGGGCACGGTGGCTCAGACCTATAATCCCAGCATTTTGGGAGACTGAGGCAGGGCGGCTTACTTGAGGCCAGGAGTTTGAGACAACCCTGGCCAACGTGGTGAAATCCCATCTCTACTAAAATACAAAAATTAGCAGGGTGTGGTGACCCCCACCTGTAATCCCAGCTACTCTGGAGGCTGAGGTAGGAGAATCGCTACCTCAGAATTGCTCCTGCGGAACTCGGGAGGCAGAAGCTGCAGTGCGCCGAGATCACGCCACTGCACTCCAGCCTAGGTGACAGAGTGACACTCCATCTCAAAAAAATTTTTTAAAAAATTA
>NW_012110252.1:4522208-4523510 GCF_000951045.1 Mandrillus leucophaeus
TGTCTTCTGCTTCATGTAATGTTGGCCAGAGTCCCTAATACAGCTGTACTTAGCTGGGAGCCAATTTGAGGCAAGAATGCCTAAGGCTTCCTTCCTTTTCTACTTGTCCTTTCTTTCCATTTGGCCTCTCATCATTCATGAGCCTATCTTGAAGATCCTTCATGTTGGGTGGATTTCAAGGAAGCAAAAATGGAAGCTGACAGAGCTCTCAAGGACAAGGTCTGAGAGTAGTGACATGCTGAAGCCAATTTGTACAGGCTCATGAAAGCCAATTGTGCTTGTCCATTCCCAACTCCATGGTCGGTGATATCACATTGATAGCTTGAAATCAGCCATGGCGGGAGTATTTACACCACAGAAATAGGTAAATGATATTAATTAGGGCTTTAACAAATTTTTTTATAGAGCTGGTTTTCCAGAACACTACTGCCTAAAAGTCACACAGCAACTTTGTTGCCTTCTGTTTGTCCAAGCAAGTCACAAGGCCAGTCCAGAGTTCATGGGGGGGTGGGGGTGAGGGCAAATAGACTCTGTCTCTCACTCAGAGAAGTGGCAATAAAACCATGGCCATCTTTAGTCAACTACAGTCTGCCCTCTGGCAATAAATTATTTACGTTCTTTCAACCCCTCCCAACACACTGCAAAGTCTTATCCTATTAAACCATCAGGCCTAATATTCACGATCAGGTTTATGTCCAGATGTGGATGTAGCTCCTCTGGTACAGCTTTCCTGGATCTAAAGACCTGTAAACTGTTTTCTGATCCTCCCCAGATACCTCTAACTCCCTCACCCCCACCAGGAATGCAATAGTGAGAAAGGGACAGGAAACCCACCACAGACGTTCCATTCAGTTGCTGCTGGAATATATAAAATCACTTCTCATCTTCTAGGCCTTCTCCAGGTGACCTCTCTTCATTCAGTAGTCCAGCCCAAAGTTCTTTATAGCATAGTAGCTGGCTTCTGGAAGGCAAAAGGAGAAACTGCCAGGCCTCTTAAGGCTACACCTAGAACTAGAAGAGTGTCATCATACGTAGTGTTGCCAGATTTAACAAATAATAATACAGAATGCCCAGGTAAATTTGAATTCCAAATAAACAACAAATTTTTTTAGTGTAAGTGTGTCCCATTTTTCTGTTTACTTGACATTCAAATTTAACTGGCAAGAGAAAAAACTGTTTTTCTGTACTCCTCACACAACACTTCTGACACCAAATGTGTGGGGTTTTTGTTTCCCCACACCAACCAATTCCCCAGTTCTTAGTGGACATTGACTGAGCATCTTACAATTTTTTTTTTTTTTT
>NW_012110252.1:4525820-4527566 GCF_000951045.1 Mandrillus leucophaeus
GATTCAGGCTTTGATCTTTAGTTATTTCTATTTTAGTTTTCAAAATAGGATGTGAATACATAATTTACACGGCAATAATTATATTCAGGAGATAAGGACCTGAAAACCTCACATAACTGAAAACTTGCCTAATTCTAGACAATGTATTCCTCCAGAGGAATAAATGTAACGTAAAGAAAAGTATTCTTAGAACACATAGGCCTATAACACTGTATAACATTTCTTAGAGCAAATATTTAAATGCTTAAAATGGGCTGGGCATGGTGGCTCATGCCTGTAATCCCAGCACTTTGGGAGGCCAAGGCGGGTGGATCAGGAGGTCAGGAGTTTGAGATCAGCCTGGCCAGCATGGTGAAACCCTATCTCTACTAAAAATACAAAAAAAATTAGCCGGGCATGGTGGCACACACCTGTAGTCCCAGTTACCTAGGAGGCTGAGGCAGGAGAATTGTTTGAACCTGGCAGGCGGAGGTTGCAGTGAGCCAAGATTGCACCATTGCACTCCAGCCTGGGTGACAGAGTGAGACTCCATCTCAAAAAATAATAATAATAATAAATTAAAAAATAATCAAATAAATAAATGAATAAATGCTTAAAAAGCAAACTTCTCATTTTGGAATAATTTTAGACTTATAGACAAGTTGCAAACACAGTATAGAGAATTTCCACATACTCCTTCACCCAGTTTTCCCTGTTGCTGATATTTTACATTACCAAGGTACATTTGTCAAAACTAAGAAAACAACATTGATAAAGTTAACTGTACTTTAGATCTTATTTGAGGTTTTCTGATTTTTCTGTTTTCCCATTAATGCACCATTTTTTTGTTGTGGTTCTAGAATCCAATCCAATTTTAGTACTTTTGGTTTAGGGAGAATTCATATTATTCATAATTTGCACAAACTAATAACATTTTTATATAGCTCTGTTTCCAATTTGTGAAATTTAAATTGGTATGAAATGTAATTGCACTATGTATCAAAGACTTTTTGTTGGTTTTAACAAAAGAGTAGCTGAAGAATTAACCTACTAGAGTGGGTTGAGCCAGTGGTGTTCAAATTAAACTGGCAGGCGAGGTGTATTTTGTATTGGGTTTCAGCTGAAGATTCCATTGAAAAAAATCACCAGTAGAGAGAATCCAAGGAAACTATTCAGAATAATTTAAGGAATGCTAAAAATGAACAAACTCAAAACTGGATATGATGGCCTTATAAGAAACTTTCAGAAAATTTTCTAGCCAGGCATCATTTTTATATCAATAGTTTAAGCTTTTTACTGCAAAGAACACACAAGTAAACTATGTGGTCATACATATTGTAAAATATCCTCCATTTATTATGACTATTATTAAAATAGTAAAAGCTCCTACAAATCAATAGAAAAATGAACTGAGGGTATAATCTATTTATGACTAATAAGCATGTGAAAAAATGTTCAAACTCATTTTCAAAGAAATGCAAATTAAACTGCAACATACGTATTTTTTAATTTGTCAGACTGGTGATGGTAATGCAGTGTGGGCTTCTATTGGAAGAATAAGGCACTCCCACGCATTGCCAATGGGAGTAAAACTTGATATGGCTTTATTTAATGACAGCCAAGCTGTCATTTTATTGCTAATGAACCACTCCAGGCTAGGCGCAGTGGCTCAAGCTGTAATCCCAGCACTTTGGGAGGCTGAGGTGGGTGGATCATGAGGTTAGGAGATCGAGACCAGCCTGGCCAACATGGCGAAACCCCATCTCT
>NW_012110252.1:4529271-4542560 GCF_000951045.1 Mandrillus leucophaeus
CCCACACCAACCAATTCCCCAGTTCTTAGTGGACATTGACTGAGCATCTTACAATTTTTTTTTTTTTTTTGGGGGGATGGAGTTTCACTCTTGCTGCCCAGGCTGGAGTGCAATGGCACGATCTCAGCTCACTGCAACCTCTGCCTCCCAGGTACAAGCGATTCTCCTGCTTCAGCCTCCCAAGTAGCTGGGATTACAGGCACCCACCACTACACCAGGCTAATTTTTGTATTTTTAGTAGAGATGGGGTTTTGTCATGTTGACCAGGCTGGTCTCAAACTCCAGACCTCAGGTGATCCGCCCTCCGGGCCTCTCAAGTGCTGGCATTACAGGCATGAGCCACCGCGCCTGACTGCATCCTATCATTTAACTCAATTCTGACACTAACTGCCCAGAATTAGTGCAAACCCCATAGGTTAAGGGCTGAGTCCCACAAAACCACCCCCATCCACACACACTTCAGATGCCAGTCACAAGCGGTGGGCACTTGTCCACAACTTCTGTATGTCTTGGCTACAAATCAAAGGCTCCCACAACCACCTCTTCAGGTTCAATAATGAAACCGCCTTTGCAAAATTATGAGAGTAAGAGCAATCTGACAGTGTTCTTCATCTAGCTTCTAACCTCCAAACTGTACTTGGTTATTCCTGGGCGTAGACCAAGATAACTTTGGGAGGAATTTAGTTTACAGCTTAACCTTAAAGATGATAATAGCCTTTTCCAAAACTAAACCGCCTTTGTAAAACTATGAAAGTCCACAAGGTTATGGTTATGAGGGAGGCCTGAATTCTGCCAAGATGTAAGCATAAACAAAAACCAGCCATTGCTCCATAGGTCACAAGATTTGTAACTTCCCCAATTATTCCTGTAGATAACATCACTGTTTTATTGTATTGTAGATCCTAAGATTGGCCTTTTGAGATGTCTTTTCAGACTTTGGCGTTTCTTTTTTTTTCTTTTTTTTTGAGATGGGGTCTCACTCTGTTGACTAGGCTGGAGTACAGTGGCACGATCTCGGCTCACTGCAACCTCTGCCTCCTGGGTTCAAGCAATTCTCCTGCCTCAGGCTCCTAGGTAGGTGGGATTACAGTTGCCTGCCACCATGCCCAGCTAATTTTTGTATTTTTAGTAGAGACTGGGTTTCACCATGTTGTCCAGTCTAGTCTTGAACTACTGACTTCAAGTAATCTGCCTGCCTTGGCCGCCCAAAGTGCTGGGATTACAGTCATGAACCACTGCACTCAGCCAGACTTTTGCATTTCTTATCCACCCTAACCATGCGGTCTGTGGCCCTCACCCAAAGGCCACACCCATATTACCTCATCTTCAGCCAATCAACATTCCCTATTCCCTAGCCCCCAAAACCAAGCTATCCTTGAAAAACCCTAACTAACTGTGAGCCTTTGAGGAGACCAATTTGAGTGATAACTCCATCTACTGCAATGCTGCAGTCTCAGTGAGTTGATTTTATCTGTGCACCCATTGTGCAGTTACAATAATTTGCTAGAATGGTTCACAAACCTAGGGAAAGCTTATTTACTATTCCTGATTTCTTACAAAAGAAATTTTAAAGGATACATATAAACAGATGGAAGAGGTGAGAAATAAAATAAAATCCTAATCCCCCCCAACCAATGGAATGGACCTCCTCTTGGCCAAGAGAACCCCCAAGAAACCTTGGAAATTGAGTTTCCAGCAATAACTCTATGGGAGATAGGACACATCTCATTATACCCCCTTCCTTGCTAGCTGCCATTAGGCTTTCTTCCCTAAGGGTTAAACAGAAATCAACCCTTTCAAAAAACTCTTTGCACTGCTGATTTCAACCAACCATCTGATGCTGCTCCTCCCTTCTGTGTTTTTGACAAAGCAACTGACCAGCATTCCTTCCTGTTAAGAGACCACTGACAATGGAGTGGTTCTGGCCAGTCTATGGAGAATCCACAATAAGGGTTTTCATGTCCCGTGCTTCACCTTTTGACATAAGAGGGCTGAAAACTCCAACCTCAGATTATGCTAATGAGGCCATTTTTTTGAACAGGGGTCCCATGAAGGGACATGAAGCTCAATTGTGCATGCACATGTTTCTCCTTTCATAAATATTCATGCCTCCTCCTATAAGTTATTAAATATGTATATTCAGCCACCCTGCTCGGCATAAATTCGTGTTCCTTTTGCCACTCCCTCAAAGTGTCTGTTTCCAGCTTCTGACCAGAGGCTGTATTTCTCAGCCTGCCAGAATAGCCACCCTCAGGCCTGCAACCCTTTATAAGGAATAAAGCACTCCTTTACAAATTTATGAACCTCATCATTCTTCAGTTGACAGATGCACGGCACAAGGTATAGAGCTGGTATATGCAGCTTCTATGCCCTCTCTGGGTCACCACTCTCCTAGCACCTCCATGTGTTCATCACCCTGACAGCTCTCCAAAACCCTGCCATGCAGGGTTCTTACAGAGGTCCATTACATTGCCATAGTATATGTAATTAAATCATTGGCCGTTGGTGATTGAACTCAATCTCTAGCCCCTCTCCCTTCCTTGCAAGTCAGAGGATCGGCTGAAGGGTCCAACTTGTTGAAGCCTCAATCACCTGGTTAGTTCCCTTGACAAACAGCTCCTCATTCTAGGGCTTTCCAAAAGTCTTTTCCCTGGTTAGAAGGGGCTTGCCATGAAGGACAAAAGACGCTCCGTTTCCTCTATAACTAAGAAATTTCCAAAGGTTTTTAAGAGCTATGTGCCAGGAACTGGGGATGAAGACCAAATATATATATTGTATTATATCACAATATTATAACTGGGTATTTTATTTGGTGGCCCTACTTCCACCACATGATAAAGGCAAGTCATCCAAGGATAAGGGAGCAACGTCACCTTTTGATGGGATGAGGGGCTTGCTTGTACAGGAAAGAAAGGAGTTAATGGTGTTCAACTTTGCAGACTACCACCCTATAGCAAGAGCCTTGAAAATGTATACTTCACTGTTAAACCAGTGATTCTATTTCTAGTGATTTATTTAAGCACATGAATAAATATCAGCCAAAGATTTAGCTACATGGATGTTCATTGTAGAAGTGATTATAATAGTGAAAAGTAGAAAACAACCTAGATATACAAAGAGACAAATTTATTTACTAAATTATGGTATATCCCTAAAACAATGCTGTGTAACTGTTAAAAGTTATGTAGAACATCCATCTCTTTATTCTTTTTTTTTTTTTTTTTTTTTAAACAGAGTTTTACTCTGTCACACAGGCCGGAGTGCAGTGGCGTGATCTCAGCTCATTGCAGCCTCCACCTCCCGGCAATTCTCCTGCCTCAGCTTCCCAAGTAGCAGGGATTAGAGGTATGCACCACCACAACCAGCTAATTTTTGTATTTTTAGTACAGGTAGGGTTTCACCATGTTGGCCAGTCTGGTCACAAATCCCTGACCTCAAATGATCCACTCACCTCAGCCTCCCAAATTGCTGGGATTACAGGCATGAGCCACTGCACAGGCCTCTTTATTCTTTCTTCAAAAACAACAAATTTATTGAGCTCCAAATATGTGTAAAGTACTATGTTGAGCCCTGAGGATACAGTAAACAATGCAGCAAACTTCTGGCTTCAGGGATCATAGAGGCCAAAGAAGGAAGTTTGACGTTAAAGAGATAATCTGACTAATTGACTATAAGTAGGATCATTACTCAGAGAAAAAACTATTAGGTGTTATGAAATCATCAAGGGACCTAATGTACTGGGGGCTGGTCTAGGAATAGGGGCAGGAAATGAAGGCAAAGGGTAGGGGGAGAGAGTATGAGGCAGAGGAAAGAGGAGCAGAATTCTAAATGTATATTCATTTACACTGAATGATGATCATAATATACGGTTAGGTATGAGATGCTAATTAGACACCCAAGTAGAGACACCAAGTAGTATTTAGATATAGAGGATGGATGGGACTCTAGGGAAGATTAGAGTTTGGTATTGATATGGTTTGGATCTGTGTCCCCACCCAAATCTCATGTTGAACTGTAATCCCCAATGTTGGAAGTCAGGCCTGGTGGGAGGTGATTGGGTCATGGGGGTGGATTTCTCAGAAATGGTTTAGCACCATCTTGTTGGTGCTGTTCTTGGGATAGTGAGTGGATTCTTACAAGATCTGGTTGTTGAAAATGTGTGCAACCCCTCCCTCCCCTCTCCTGCCCTATTCTCATCATGTGATGTTCCTGCTCTCCCTTTGCCTTCTGCTATGATTGTAAGTTTCCTGAGGCCTCCCCTGGAAGTAGATGCCACTATGCTTCCTGTACAGACTGCAGAACCATGAGCCAATTACACCTCTTTTCTTTGTAAATTACCCAGTCTCAGGTATTTCTTTATAGTAATGCAAAAATGGCCCAATATAGATATATACATTTGAGAGTTACTATCCTATAGTCAATAAAGTAGACAGTGCTATTAAAAAAAAATCGGGAGAGTGGGGTATTATGTAAGCCAAGATAAGAAAGAGTTTCAAGAGGTAGAAAGTGTTCACTTGGGACAAAGGCAGCTGAGGAGTTGAGTAAGATGAAATCAGGAAAGCGACCATTGCATTTGGTGACTTGAAGGTCACTGGCTAATCTCTTAGAAGTTTCAGATGTAGTGGGAGGACAGAAGTCTAATTGAAATGGATTGAGGTGAGAGAACAGGTGATGTCATGGGGAAAGCCATTCATTCAGCAGCTAGACAGGAATGGGAAATCAGGAGCAAGTTTATTTACTGGTGAAAAAAAATCCCCTGGAGAGGGAAATTAAGAATGCAAGAGAGAAAGGTTGATTTGTAGGAGTAAAGTCCGTTCTAAATTACAAGGAGGTAAGATCCAGAGTAGAAGTGAAGGGTTGGCCTTAGCTAGGAGCAGAGACACATTCCTCCTATAGAAAGAATGGGTCCCAATTCAGAATGCTAGAGAGATGAGAGAGTGCTTGTTTGCTTCTTTTTTTCATGAATCATGAATCAAGGTCATCAGTAAGAAGGAGAGGGAGGAAAGGGGAGATTAGAAACATACCAGAATAGCTTCAGCCTGGAAGGAGGAGGTTGCAGTGAGCCAAGATAGTGCTCCTGCACTCCAGCCTGGACAGAGGCAGACTCTCTCAAGAAAGAGAAGAAAAGAGAAGAGAAGAGAAGAGAAGAAAAGAAAAGAAAAGAAAAGAACAGAAGAGAAAAGAAAAGAAAAGAAAAGAAAAGAAAAGAAAAGAAAATTCACCAAGTGTACTTTAGATCTCAGGTTCATTACACTAATTTGAAAATAACACAGGTATACAACACTTCCACTTATCCAATAAACTCTAGTTTCTCAGGGCCCCAAACAAGAGAAAAAATGATGAGGAGGAGAGCCATCGTAAGTATCAAGAACAATAGTGCACCAATCAAGATGAATTTTTGGAAGAATTTTATTTAAAATCCCTAGGGGAGGCCGGGCGCAGTGGCTCATGCCTGTAATCCCAGTACTTTGGGAGGCTGAGACGAGCGGATCACTTAAGGTCAGGAGTTCGAGACCAGCCTGGCCAACATGATGAAACCCCATCTCTACTAAAAAGTACAAAAATTGGCCAGGCGTGGTGGTGAGCCCCTGTAATCCCAGCTACTTGGGAGGCTGAGACAGCAGAATTGCTGAACCGAGGCAGCGGAGGTTGCAGTGAACTGAGATCGTGCCACTGCACTCCAGCCAGGGTGACAGAGTGAGACTCCATCTCAAAAAAAAAAAAAAAAAAAAAAATCCCTAGGGGAATTTAGTAATCACATGTTAAAACTGTATTGTCTTAGTCTATTTTGTGATGCTACAAAAATACCTGAGACTGGGTGATGGGGTTTGGCTGTGTCTCCACCCAAATCTCATCTTGATTTGCAGCTCCCATAATTTCCACATGAGAGTCACCTGGTGGGAGGTAATTAAATCATGGGGGCGAGTCTTTCCCATGTTTTTCTCATAATAGTGAATAAGTCTCATAAGATTTGATGGTTTTATAAATGGGAGCTCCCTGGCACAAACTCCCTCTTGCCTGTCACCACGTAAGACGTTTCTTTGCTTCCCCTTTGCTTTCTGCCATGATTGTGAGGCCTCCCAGCCATGTGGAACTGTGAGTCCATTAAACCTCTTGCCTTTATAAATTATCCAGTCTCGGATATATCTTTATTAGCAGCGTGAGAACAGAATAACACACTGGGTGATTTATTTATTTCTACTTTAATTTTTTAAAATTTAGAGACAGAGTTCGCAGTGTGGCCCAAGCTGGAGTGCAGTGGCTATTCACAGGTGTGATTATTGTACACTGCATCCTGGCACTCCTGGGCTTAAGAGAACCTTTCCACCTCAACCTTCTATGTAGCTGGGACTACAGGCACGTGCTACTGTGCTCAGCTCTAAGACTGAGTAATTTATAATAAACGGAAATTGATTGGCTCATAGTTCTGAAGACTGGAAAGTCCAGTATCAAGGTGCCAACATGTGGCAGGGGCTTCTTGCTGTGTTACCATATGGTGGGAGGTGAGAGGGCAAGAGCAGAGGGAGAGAAACAGACGGACAGAGGAGGCCAAACTTGTCCTTTTATAATGGCATCAATCCCACCAATAAGGATGTAGCCCTTGTGACCTAATCACCTCTTAAAGATGCTACCTCTTAACACTGTTGCAATGGCAATTAAATCTCAACACGAAAACAAAAACAAATTTAAAAAATAAATTTCCATACAAGTTTTAGAGGGGACAAATATTCAAACCCTGACATTCATTAATGTTAATGTAGCAATCAGGAAAATTCCTAAGTCATGGATGGAAGAAGGTGTCAAAGTCTCATTCAGAGTAATGCATTATAGAATGAACACAGACCCAGTGCAATAATGTCTAGTTTAGTGACTTAACCAATGCATTAAATTGTTTATCTAGGCAGGCACGGTGACACATGCCTGTCAATCCCAGCACTTTGGGAGGCGAAGGCAGGCGGATCACCTGAGGTCAGGAGTTTGAAACCAGCCTGGCCAACATGGTAAAACCCTGTCTCTATTAAATATACAAAAATTACCCAGGAGTAGTGGTGCACGCCTGTAATCCCAGCTACTCGGGAAGCTGAGGCAGGAGAATCGCTTGAACCTGGAAGGCAGAGGTTGCAGTGAGCCAAGATTTTTATTAGAAAAGAGACTAAATAAGCAATTAAATGACGTCTTTATCATGACCAAGGCAGACAAGACATGAAAGGACTTGTGAGATGAAGTCACTATGATTGAATGCAATGAACTACTGTAAATTGCACAAACTAGCTAATTGACACCAAGAGTTGATCCTCCTGAGAGTATTTTTCAGAAGCTATTAGAAATAAATGAAATTTGAGAAGAGCTTCTGGGTCATCAGCATCTATATTTAGACTTTTCACATAATCATAGATCGCAGCACTTTGTCACCAAGAGGAAAATGAAATGGGGTTATCTCTTCTTTTCATTGCTTTTTTCTTTTTCATTGAATACACTAGCAGTTTCTGTGATGAGACAAATCCCATTCTAAGGCTTAAAAATAGATGTTACTATTTTCACATGGGTTAAAATACAATCATTTAAAATGTATTAGTATTCATAATGTAATACAAATTTTTTAAAGCATGGCCAGGCATGGTGGCTCATGTCTATAATCCTAGTGCTTTGGGAGGCCTAGGCAGGAGGATCTCTTGAGGCCAGAAGTTTGAAATCAGCTTAGGCAAGATAGTGAGACCCCCCACTCTCCATAAAAATTAAAAATTAAAAATTGAAAATTTAATTGGGCATGATGGCATGCACCTGTAATTCCAGCTACTTAGGAGGATGAGGTGGAAGGATTGCTTGAACTCAGGAGTTCGAGGTTGCAGTGAGCTATAATCACGCCACTACACTCCAGGCTGGGTAACATACTAAGACCCTGTGTCAAAAAAAAAAAAAAAAAAAAGCAAATACTTACTGAGCACTTAGGTACTAAACATTATTCTTGCTTGTACTTTTTGTTTGTTTGTTTGTTTTGTGAGACAAAGTGTCGCTCTGTCGCCCAGGCTGCAGTGCAATGGCATAATCTTGACTCACTACAACCTCCACCTCCTGGGTTCAAGAAATTCTCCTGCCTCAGCCTCCCGAGTAGCTGGGATTACAGGTATGTGCCACCATGCCTGGCTAATTTTTGTATTTTTAGTAGAGATGGAGGTTCGCCATGTTGGGAAGGCTGGTCTCAAACCCCTGACCTCAAGTGATCTACCTGCCTTGGCCTCCCAAAGTGATGAGATTACAGGTGTGAGCCACTGTGCCTGGCCTGCTTGTATGTAATATTTTAAGTAATCTTCAAAACACCTAACACACCTTTATGCTATTTACTATTACTATCTACATTTTGCAGAACAGGAAACTGGTTCATCAAATCCAAAATAACAAAAACAGATACTTACAAATACTGCATAACTGTTCTAAGCCAAGTGTATTACAGTTGTCCCTCAGTATTCTTGGGGATTGGTTTTAGGACCCCTGCAGATCTTTCAGGTCTGACTACAGGCAATTATGAAGGCAAAATCCAGGCATACTCAAATCTTGCAGTGGGCCCTGTGGAAACTACCTGTACAAAGATTGGCCCTCTGTATCATGGGTTTCGCATCAAGAACACTGTATTTGTCATCCTCTTTTCGTTGTGGATGTGGAACCTGAGGATAACGAGGATCGACTACATTTATTGACAAAAACTTGTATGTAAGTGGATGAGGATAGTTCAAACCAGTGTTGTTCAAGCTGTACCATGTTCAGGGGATGCCGAAAGTCTGTTTGGAGGGTCAAAAAAGTTTCACAAAAGAGGTGTCATCTGAGCTGGATCTTTAAGGATGAATAGCCAATGGGAGAAAGACAGATAAAATAACTGGAGGCTAGGCGCAGTGGCTTACGCCTGTAATCCCAGCACTTTGGGAGGCCAAGGCGGGTGGATCATGAGGTCAGGAGATCAAGACAATCCTGGCTAACATGGTGAAACCCCGTTTCTACTAAAAATACAAAAAATTAGCTGGGTGTGGTGGCGCACGCCTGTAGTCCCAGCTACTTGGGAGGCTGAGGCAGGAAAGTCGCTTGAACCTGGAAGGCGGAGGTTTCAGTGAGCCGAGATCACGCCACGGCGCTCCAGCCTGAGAGACAGAGCGAGACTCCATCTTGAAAACAAAACAAAACAAAAAAACAACTGGAAAAGTGTACAGCTGGGACAAGGTCCTGGTCTCACAGGAAACTGAGCATTGAGTGCAACCTGAGCAGAAAATACGAAGTTAGGGAGTGGTGGGAAATGAGGCTGAAGATGTAATGAGAGGCTGACTGTGACGGTCATGTATGAAGCTGTCAAGTTTGGGATGAATTCTGCAGTCCCACACTGCATCAGAGACATACCCACTGAGTGACAGGATCAGCTTTGGAGCGAAAAGGATGAGGTCTACAAATAAGATATTGTTCATGAACGTAAGCAGAGAAGCCACATTTATAATATGTTTCTGAGCAAACATATTAAGCTTTGAAATTTAATGACATAAAACCTGGATTTGTCACAACATATCTGCATTATGGATTGATGCTGGCAATTAGCAGGTAGTATCACTGGAAGGTTTTCAACTAATAGACAGCTACATCACAGCTGCCACCTGCTTGACAGCAATTATAGAAAGCCATCCCAATTAAGATGCAATCTGATTTTAGATACATTAAGATATAAGGGGGGAAAACAGGTTTAGAATGAATGAAATGGGGGGCACTGAAATAGGGGGCACTGCATTAAAAATATATCCAAAAAGGCTGGGTGCGGTGGCTTATGCCTGTAATCCCAGCACTTTGGGAGGCTGAGGCGGGTGGATCACAAGGTCAGAAGTTCAAGACCAGCCTGGCCAAGATGGTGAAACCCCGTCTCTACTAAAAATATAAAAATTAGCCAGGCATGGTGGCAGGCACCTGTAATCCCAGCTACTGGGGAGGCTGAGGCAGAGAATTGCTTGAACCCGGGAGGTGGAGGTTGCAGTGAGCCAAGATTGAGCCACTGCACTCCAGCCTGGGTGACAGAGCAAGACTCCGTCTCAAAAATAAATAAATAAAATAAAATAAAATAAAATTGTTTATATATATAAAAATCCAACCAGCTCTCCCTACTTCCAATCTCATCTCTCTGGTCCAAACCAACGTCATCTCTTTCCTGGATTATTACAGTAGTCTCCTGACAGATCTCCCTGCTTCTGTCCTTAATATCCCCTCCTCTTCTCTCCCAAATCTATTCTCAGGAGGGCATCTAGAGTCAGAGCATGTAATTCATGCAGAGTCCTCAGTGGCTTCCCATCTCACCCAGAGAAAAAGCTCATGTCCTTACAGTGGCTAGAGGGCCCTGCACGACCCAGTGCCTCATTAGTTCTCTGTCTCCATCATCCCTGCTCCTCTCCCTTTGCTTGCTCCACTCTGGATAAACGGGCTTCCATCGCCTGAAATTTTTACCTTTTGTTCCCTCTGATTGACCTGCTCTTCTCTTGGGTAGCTGCAAGTCTCAATTTCTGAAGTGTTTCAACAAATGCCACCTTTTCAATGAAGCGTCCTTTGCCTGTCTCTGACTCAAATTGCTATCACACTCCTATTCCCTAACTCTCATTTACTGCCTATCTGCCTTCCCTACTTGCTTGCTTATTTATTTATTTATTTACCTTTTTTGTCAGCACTTACCACTAATACAGCATATATTTGACTTGTATATTTCTTGTCTAGAATGTTAGTGAGGAGTCTGACTTTTGCTTAAGCCAAATGTGTGATCTTTCAGGCCCAACTACAGGCAATTACGAAGGCCTTACCTGGCAGACCTCACACAGAAAGCTGCCACCCTCTGAGAGACATTTGGTGCACAGCCAGTGAGTCATGGTCTCTGAAGGAAGTTGTAGTCAAGAACTCAGGCTCTCCTGGTCAGTCATGCTTTTCCTGTATTTACATTCCTGGCCCCAGAGTCTTCATTGCTAGATGGCTAGCAGACCTTGGGTAGACGTCCTTTTCAGATGCCTTTGCCAAGACCTCCTTATGCGGGGAGGAGGGAGACCTTGATGATGCATTTCCCTACTCTGACTCATCACCCAGGACTTTTCCACTCCAAGCTCTCACCGCTGCCCTCCTGCTTCAGGGTCCATACAACTGCTTTAAGCTCTTGCTTTTACCATTGCAGCGAGCGATTAAAGGGTCAGTTCTTTCATCTCTGGCTTGTTGCTATAACCGGCTACTCTGACAGCTCTGTCTCTCCCTGCTCAGCTGAGCTCCTGACAATTCGTTTCACAAGCGTCAGGGTTTGCTCTTTGTTTTCACTGCTGTATCTCCAGCACCTAGAACAATATCTGGCACATATCAAGTGTTGAGCAATTTTTTGAATGAATTAGTAAGTGTCTGTTAAACTAATATAATTAATTAATTCTTGGAATTGATGCCTTCTTTGTTTTAAAATTTTATTACAGATTGTTAAACCAATGTATTACGCACAATGTGAAAGGAGTTATTACAATAGATTAAAGCTTCAAATAATTCTGATATTTTCATTGCGCATGCCTTAGCTTGGGCTGCTTGTAACAAAGTCCCGTAAACTGGGTGGCTTCTAAGCAGCAGGCATTTCTTAGAGTTCTGCAGGTTGCCAGTTTGAGATCAGGGTGCTAGCATGGTTGGGTTCTGGTGCAGACCCTCTTCTGAGTTGCAGATGGCTACTGTCTTGTTGTGTCCTCACATGGCAGAAATAGGACAAGCTAGCTTTCTGGAGTCCCTTTTATAAGGTCACTAATCCCTTCTTGGGGGCTCCACCCTCATGACCTAATTACCTCCCAGAAGCCCCATTTTCTATAACACTGGGGGTTAGGATTTCAACCTATGAGTATTTTGAGGGAGACTGGTGAGGGGACACAAACATTGAGCTCCATTGTCGCTCATAACTTTGTTTCTTCTTCCAACCATATAATCACAGCTAAAAGGGCCAATGTTTTCTAAACTGGAAAAAAAAAACCAAAAACAGAACAGATACAGTTTTGTTTGGTGTAACCAACAGGAAGAAGCCCTGGGAATTAATATTCAAAAAGAGAAGGGGGGCCGGGTGCAGTGACTCACACCTGTAATCCCAGCACTTTGGGAGGCTGAGGCGGGTGGATCACCTGGGGTCAGGAGTTCAAGACCAACCTGGCCAACATGGTGAAACCTTGTTTCTACTAAAAATACGAAAATTAGCCAGGCATGGTGGCGCACGCCTGTCATCCCAGCTACTCGGGAGGCTGAGGCAGGAGAATGATTTCAACCCAAGTGGCAGAGGTTTCAATGAGCCAAGATTGTGCCACTGCACTCCAGCCTGGCTGACAGAGCGAGACTCAGTCTCAAAAGAAAAAAAAAAAAGAGAGACAAAGAGAAGGGGTAAGATCCTGGATGTTAGGTCCTGGTGTTCCATTTGTCACTAGGTTGCCATTTGAAGGGTCTATACTAACAGAAACAAAATCCAGTGTGCAAGTGGCTTTTCTTTAAGGGTTTCGAAATATCAATGGGTAAAGGGAAAGCAAATTAGAGAAAAATGTCGGGGGAAACTAGAGACATTTGTAATATTGTCAGCTTTCAACCAATCGCTATCATTGTTACAGTTCAAGAGTTGCATGCATTGGGGATGCACTCTTGCGCTGTGTGTGTAAGAGCAAGCAAACAAGTACTGACAGACTCAAGAGCCTTTCACTTCTTCCAAGAAGTTCCTGGGCTGCCCCAAAGCTCAGATTGTCCCAGTCCAGAGGAATTCAGTCCCAGGAGAAGTTCTTAAAGGACACTACAAAGTGAAGGACTCCTGGACTGATGTGCCCTAATGAAGCCTTTGTATATTATAGGTATATCAATCCCACAAGTCCCCTTCCTCTAATTGCAGCTTCTTCCTACCTTACCTTTCCTCGCGCTGGAGCGGCATGGTAAGGGATTGTCTGACAAGACCTGTGTTAGTCTGCAGTCTGGGTGAGTGAGAAAGAAACAGGATCAACAATGGCCATAGCTGGGTATGGTGGCTCAGCCTGTAATCCTCGGCCTCTGGGAGGACGAGGTGGGCAGATCACCTGAGGTCAGGAGTTCAAGACCAGCCTGGCCAACGTGGTGAAACCCTATCTCTACTAAAAATACAAAAAATTTAGCCAGGCACGGTGGCACGTGCCTGTAATCCCAGTTACTTGGGAGGCTGAGGCAGGATAATAGCTTGAACCCAGGAGGCAGATTGCAGTAAGCCAAGATGGTGCCACTGCACTCTAGCCTGGGCAACAGAGTGAGACTCCATCTCAAAA
>NW_012110252.1:4543210-4546280 GCF_000951045.1 Mandrillus leucophaeus
TCTCCTGCTAAGCCTCCAAATAGGCACCCACCACCACGCCCGGCTAATTTTGTGTTTTTAGTAGAGATGAGGTTTCACCATGTTGGTCAGGCTGGTCTTGAACTCCTGACCTCAGGTGATCCACCCACCTCGGCTTCCCAAAGTGCTGGGATTACAGGTGTGAGCCACCGCACCCAGCCCTCATGATGTTTTTTACTAAGTCAATAAACTAAATCATAGGAAGTGATTGAACAAAAATGGCGTAAAGCACTGCCTCCTCCAGAGCACTCAGTGGTCCCTGTTCCTACCAGCTTCAAACGTAGCCAATTAAGATTGCAATGATGGACAACAGGCTTCTCTAGCTCTGTATTATCCTGTCTATAGCTGACCTCATCTACCCCCTCTTGCTGACTCGCCACTGGAGGAATAACTGTACTACGTGGTTGGACTGACCCATGAGTGAAGGACCAAGGGCCAGGCTGACTGGCATCTTACCTGTTCTGCAGGAACTCAAAAGCCAACCTCTTACAAAAGTTGAGTAGAGTTGCTGGGTGAAGCATTCTGGATCTGTTTATCACCTCACTGCACAACTCCTGGACCTGAGATAAGTTCCATGACAATTGTGCTGTCATCAGAAGGTTAATTTATCTCAGATGTGTCAGAAAAGGGGCTGCACAGGCGACCTAAAAGTTCATCCACTCTACAGCTGGAAACTTCACCTTATGTGAAGTGGGATTTTGTTGGATTTTGTTTAGCTGTAAGGAAGACAGCTTGAATACACATTTCTCCAAAAAAGACATACAAGTGGTCAGCAAGCATGTAAAAGGATGCTCAACATCAGTGGTCCTCAGGGAAATGCAAATCAAAACCACAATGAGGCACCACTGCAAACCAACAGGACCTCTAAAATTGGGGGAAAAAAAGTGGGAAAAAAGTCCCAAGTCCCTCTGGGGAATTCCCACAGTGCCAGGCAAATTGAGATGATAGATCACCCAAGGGCCACCGATAAAGCAAATGGACCGTGGAGAGCAGCTGTTTGTATTGATTCTTGTAACCAACAGGCCACGGCAGGCAGAAGTGATTACAATCTCTTCTGCCACAGGAAATAGATTTCTGTCTGTTCCCCTGGTGTCCTGGGGCTCAATACTGCCTTTACTCACCTTAGAAGAGTTACCAGAGTCCAGAAACAATTCATGACAATAAATCATAATTCAGCCTTAAAAGCACCAGAAAACACATCCCACTGGTGAGATTCTGTCTCACCCAAATATTAGCACCATGCTGGAAATTTACAGCAAAATTTATAGTATATCATACTGAAGACAAGCCAGGAAGAAAAAGAAAAAGAAAAAATATAAAATATAAATAGAATTTCTGCCAACAAGCAGAGATTAAATAAATCATAAACTCCAACCTGAAATTAAAACTATGGATGAAAAGTGTTCATGGGTGATGAAGACTTCCAAGATTCTATGTGCTTCCCTGGCTAAAAAATGTCCTAGAATCGTAATCATAGCCCTCTGAAACGTCCATTTAATAAAATTTGTAAACTATACCCAACCTCAAATCCGATCAGAATAAGCAATATAATATTAGAGGATTGTCATTTTATCCATCAAAACTAAATTCCTGTATTCCACAGGGAAGATATAACATCCATTTATAATCAGCTACCAATGTTTTTGAAAATACGTATTTTCTTTTACAGTGAGACACATTAATGTTTTGAGTTTGGAGAATCTCAGAAACAATGGCCATCTGAAAATAGGTCCAAGCCTAGGAGATACAGGGAGACCCCATCTCAACAAAAAATTAAATAGTTAGCCAGGCATGATGGTGCATGCCTGTAGTCCCAGCTACTCAGGAGGCTGAGGTGGGGCCCAGGAGGTCAAGGCTGCAGTGACCTGTAATGGTGTCACTACACTCTAGCCTGGGTGACAAAGTGAGACCCAGCCCCTCCCCACCCTTACTTCCCCCCAAAAAGAAAAAGAAAATTCCTTCTCAGGAATTTTATTCAGGCTCCTACATTCTATTCAAGAAACTGTAAAGGAAGTGAACAAATAGTAGTAGGAAAGTTTTATGCAAAAGAAATGACATCTCAATAGCAATACCCATGATGTAGGCCTACCCTGACAGTTCCTTAGCTTCTGCGTAGCTCATCCAAGTGATGTCTTGCCATCAGCAGAACCAGACGGTTTTATAAAAATAAACTGATACGAAGACCTTTTCTCCAGGATTCATGCAAAGAAGATAATTACAATTTAAGATGAGCTGCCAAACTCTTTCTCTTCACATGATGAGCTTGTGGTTTCTTAGCTGTTGCACATAAAAAAGACATTTGACCAAAAATGACTCATTTTGTTATATAGCTTATAAATATTTTTAAAAAGACAACCCCTTTTTCTTCTTCCCTTACTATCTATCTTATCTATCTACCATCTTTCTATCTATCTATCTATCTATCTATCTATCTATCTATCTATCTATCTATCTATCTATCTATCTATCTATCCTGACTTTCTATAAGAGAAAGAGAAAAAGATAAAGCGAGACACAGTTTTACAATTGGCAGGGGCCAAAGGCATTTCATGGCTTTGGAAGTCAAACACATGTTTGTTACTCAATTGATAAATTCCACATGACAATCATAGGATGAGTTGGTTGTTTTTTCCAAGGCGTCACTACATCATGCTTCTCCTCTTGCTTAAAATTGCTCAGCGTCAGTGGTGTCCTATTCCTCAGCAATACACTTCTTTGTTATAAACTTAAAGTCAAATTCCATACTACTTCTATAATGAAACCTACAAGAATATCTTGGATTTCAGCGCATCGTGTTAAACTTCATTTGGAAAACGAAGGAGGCAGCTGCTGAGGAAAGCAGATCAAAAGAGGATGTGCTTCTATCATCTGCTACCACACCTGAGGCTGGTACGCCTGTCCCCAGGCCCAGAGCCCTCTTTCATTAAGCCAAAATAATAGGATTGTCTCTTTCCTTCTCACGTCCCTCTATCTAGGTTGTCTTTTAAGGACTTTTCCCCTTCAGATTTGTTCTTAGAGATCAGATAAAGCTTTTTTTTTTTTTTTTTTTTTT
>NW_012110252.1:4547355-4578736 GCF_000951045.1 Mandrillus leucophaeus
AAAATTTGGGATGGGTAGGATCAATTTAGAGGGAAGTTATTAGGAACCCAATTTTATCTAATGTCTATGCTTTGTTCTCCAAACCAGCCCTTTCAGTAATAGAACTGGGCTTTCTTTTTTCTCCAAGCTGTCTAATTCCTCTGTTCACTTCCGAAGTGGCTTTGAAATCAAAGGGTTGATAGGAAATTATTACTTCTATAGAAACAAAGAATCCCCAAATCCTAGTGGCTAAAACAACAAAGATTTATTTCTCACTCCTGATACAAGTTCACTGGGGGTCCGATCATGTGCTTTGACTATGAGTTGCCACACAGTGGGAGTTTAAAATTTTTTTTTTTTTTTTTTGAGACAGATTCTCGCTCTGTTGCCTAGGCTGGAGTGCAGTGGCATGATCTTGGCTCACTGCAACCTCTGCCTCCCAGGTTCAAGTGATTCTCCTGCCTCAGCCTCCTGAGTCACTGGGATTACATGTGACCATCACCATGCCTGGCTAATTTTTGTAATTTTGTAGAGATGGAGTTTCACCATGTTGGCCAGGCTGGTCTTGAACTCCTGACCTCAGGTGATCCACTGGCCTCAGCCTCCCAAAGTGTGGGATTACAGGCGCTCACCACTGTGCCTGGCCCTTTTTTTTTAAGAGTTCTTAAAGACCAATTTCAAGTGTTAGCACCTCTGAGTAAGATTTTATTAGAAAATAGAAGTAGAAGCAATTTTCAGATTTGAATCCTGAGATGTAATTACAAGGACTGTGCCAGAGTAGTGTGTTTAAACTTAACGCTTTCTATCGGGGAGCCACATTTATAATAAACAGCAAAAAGAATTATCATCGACAACTGAATAGGCCTTTTCACATCCCCCAGATTTGCTGAGAATTATTTTTGGGAATACTTAACTCAGAGCTTTTCTTTCAGGGTCTTGGCACTTTCCCTTTTTGGATATGAGTTATACAAGACTAACCTCTATTATTTCTGGATTACATGTCAGTGATGGAAAATGAATTGAGTGCTTTGAGGGGGAAAGAAATCATTACCAGAAAAATGAATAGACCGATTGTACTGGATTACTAAAAGTCGGGGCTCTGGAAAGATCTTTGGTTTGATTTTCCGGGAAACGTATCTTCTTGGATACTCTTCAGAGTTGTGATAAATTCCTCCAGCAGCAGGTGGGAGGTAGGCCTATTTATACCACACTTTCTCCTGGTCCTGGGCTTCCTAGGCTGACTTCAAAGAGAGGCCTTTTCTTTGCTGTGTGGTATTTAAAGAAAAAAACTGCTTTGAACTCTCAGATATTGGGCATTTTGGGAACAGTCAACAGCCAGCCAGATTTACATGTTTATCACTTTTGCCAGAGGATGCAGAAAATTTTTTCCCTCACTCAGTGAACAATGGTATTTATCTGTTCCATAGGTATGTACTATGTGCCAGATAGTACTATGTACTGATGATACAACAATGATCAAGTCTGATACAGTTCTTACCTAACAGAGCTCTCAGTTATGGATCAGGGAGGTGGATCTAGACATGTAAACAGCTTACAATTCAGGGTGAGAAATGCCATGATAAGGACATACCAGATGCTGTGGGAATCATGCAGATAACAGAAAACCAAACACCACATGTTCTCATTCATAAGTGGGAGTTGAACAATGAGAACACATGGACACAGGGAGAGAAACATCACACACCAGGGCCTGTTGGTGGGTGGGGGGCTGGAGAAGGGAGAGCATTAGGAGAAATACCTAATGTAGATGACGGGTTGATGGGTGCAGCAAACCACCATGGCATGTGTATACCTGTGTAACAAACCTGTACATTGTGCACATGTAGCCCAGAACTTAAAGTATAATAAAAGGAAAAGAAAACAAAAGAAAAGGAGATCAGAGAAGACTTTCTTAAAGAAGTGACTTGTAATTGTGATCTGAGGGATCGTAAGTCATAACCAGAGGAAGAGAGGGTGAGCAAAGGCCCTGAGAGTGGGGACAGCGCGGCATATTTGAAGGACTGAAGGTAGAAAGTATGTGTGTAGGTGAGGGGAAAAGACACTGTTTTTAGGGAATTGTTGAATAGGAAAGGAATATGGTGTGAAGTTAAAGTGTAAGCAAGTACAAGGTCCTGCAATGTCTGGAAAAACCTGTTAGGACTCGCAGCCTCTATCCTCAGGGAAAGTCACTGAATTACTTTTAGCAGACAGGATGCATAATTGCACGTACGTTTCTGGAAACCACTTTGATTGTTCTGTTGCCAATGGATTAGAAGCGACAAAGTCTGGAGATAGGAGTTGGAAAGACCAATGGGGGGGCTATGGAGGCATCCAGGTGAGAGACGGTGGTAGCCTTGAGATTATACATTGGCGGTGAAAGGCACAGACTGGGTAGATTTGAGAAAAGTTTAAAGGTAGAATTGACAAGACTTGGTGACAGGCATGATATGGATGGTGTAGGAAAAGGAGGAATCTAGCATAATACTGAAAAGGCTCAAGGTTCTGGGTTGGCAGTGAGATCATTTAATAAGACAGGAAACCCAGGAGAAAGAGCAGACTGGGAGGTTAAGATCATGAATTCAATTTGGGGCATGTTGATTTGAGGTATTTATCAGATGCTGTTGATGACCCACTCATATCCCCTTGACCAACCATTGAAGCGAGTGGCAAAATTGCCCAGTGGCTGAAACAACGGACTATGGATGCAGTCAATGCATGTTATAAATCATAGTTCTTTCAATTAACTAGCTGTGGGTCATGGTACAACTTCTCTTATCTGTTTCCTCCTCTATAAATTGGAGACAGTCACTACCTCATGGGGTTGCTATACATACTAAATACCTGTATGTATAATATAATTTCCCGTGTAAACTCCATCATCAAGCAACATCTGAACTCTACATAGCAGAAGGCTCTTCTCTCCTTGTCCACTAAGCAGTTGCTATTTGTGTTTGCAGTTATAGCACAGGTATTCTCATATCAGTATCATCTTTATTGACAAAAGCCCTCAGCAGCAGTGTATTAGTTTCCTATTGCTGCTACAACAAATGAGCACAAACTTAGTGACATAAACCAACACAAATTTATTACCCTGTAGTTCTGGAGGTCAGAAGTTTGAATTGGGTCTCGTGGCACTAAAATCAAGGTGTTGGCAGGACTACATTCCTTCTGGTGGAGGCTCTGGGGGAGAATCTGGTTTTTTGCCTTTTTCTTTTCCAATTTCTGCATTTCTTAGCTTGTGGCTCCTTTCCTCCATCTTCAAAGACAGAAGGTAGCATCTTCAAATCTCTTTTTGCCTTACTTTTTGGGCTCCCTCTTCTACTAAAAGGATCCTTGTGATTACACTGGGCCCATGCAGATAATCCAGGATAATCTCCTTATCTTAAAGTCAGCTCGTTAGGAACCTTAACTCCACGTGCAACCTTAATTCCTCCTTGCTATGTGTGTTAGTCCACTTGTATTGCTATAAAGGAATACCTGAGACTGGTTAATTTATAAAGGAAAGAGGTTCATTTGGGCTCTGCAGGTTATACAGGAAGTATGATGTAGGCACTGGTTTCTGGTGAGGGCCTCAGGAACCTTCCAATCATGGCAGAAGATAAAGGGGAGCAGGAGTGTCACATGGCAAGACAGAGAGGGAGCAAGAGAGGAAGGGGAGGTGCCAGGCTCTTTTAAACAACCAGCTCTCACAGAAACTACCAGAATGAGAGCTCACTTATTACCATGGGGTGGGTACCAAGCCATTCATAAAGAATCAGCCCCCATAATTCAAACACCTTCCACCAGATCCCATCTCCAACACTGGGGATCACATTTCAATATGAGATTTGGAGAGAGACAGGCATCCAAACTACATCACTATGCAACATAACATATTCATAGGCTCTGGGGACTTAGGGATTCTTTTTTATTCATAGCTCCATTTTTCATACTGTCTTATCATTGCGTTGTGTCACCCTCTGCTAGGACTAACATTTCCAAATCTTGTGATATTCTTGCACATAATACATGTTGTGCAATAAAAATATATCTGGCCTGAAAGCAGTAGTGATCATTTTTATTTTATTATTCATAATTTATATGAGAAACACAAAACTCAAACTTTCAAGTGATATAGTAAATAGGTGGTACAAAATAAATATCCACAGGACTTTTTCCCCAGTCTTCCTAACAATGACAAGATAGCAGCTGGAAGATTATGAGAAAGCAATAAATATTAAACACCAATGGAAACAGTGGCTGTCTAAAGGCACCCAGAGCACACAGTCAATCTTTACTAATGATTCCTCTCCAGACCTGAAGTTCTCTATTGGCACTACCCCTATAAAGCTTTAATGAGCTCTATTCCACTCTGATCTGGGAAGGAAGGGAGAAGTAAGAAAGGGAAGCAGAAATGTAGTGTCATAAATATGAACAAAGACCCCAGAGTATGAGAAGAACAACCTCAACCACCCACCCAACCATCCTCTAGTACAAGAGGCCAATTCATACAGGGGCCACAGCCCAGGCTGCCAGGCTGACCTGTGCCAAAAGAGACGTTACCTGAAGGCCGCTGAGTGGTCCCAGCTGGCCGCAGCCTGAAACACTTCTTAATCTATCTGTCTCCAAGTAGAAAAGTCAAATAAAGTCACTAATACCTCTGCAATAAATAGTTTACAAGATTGATCGGCAGATTAGCAAAGGATCCAAGAGAATGGGACCTCAGCCTAGCAAAGAAGCAGGCAAAGTTCCCCAAAGGTCTGTTGCAGGTCACCCTGGGCAGAGTAAAGGAACTGAGCACCAAAAGCATTTAAACAACTTCCTGGAACCCCCCACATCCTCATTTTCAGATACATAAAATTGGCATTAATGACCTATCATACGAAAATAGCTTCTACTTTCTGAATACGAATTAAACATCAGACCTGGTACACTAGGTACATTATACTTACTATCACTAGTTCACTGGGTTCCTTTCAGCACCTACAATTAACAGAGAGGGCCAATTGCCGTGGCTCACGCCTATAATCCCAGCACTTTGGGAGGGCGAGGCAGGCAGATCACCTGAGGTCAGGAGTTCAAGACCAGCCTGACTAACATGGTGAAACCCTATCTCTACTAAAAATACAAAAATTAGTCGGGCATGGTGGTGGGCTCCTGTAGTCCCAGCTACTTGGGAGGCAGAGACATGAGAACTGCTTGAACCTGGGGGTGCTGAGGTTGCAGTGAGCTGAGATGGTGCCACTGCATTGCAGCCTGGGCGAAAAAGTAAGACTCCATCTCAACAACAACAACAACAACAACAACAACCACCAGAGAGGGATCTGATGCCAGAGAAGTTCAGTTACTTACCTAAGGGCACACAGTTGATACATTTCACGGCTGGGATTCAAATTCAAGATGTCTGACTCCAGAGCCCTACCTTTCAATCAGGAAGTACCTTATATAGTCTTTTCCACAGGATGGTTTCTTCCTCAGTGGGAGAATGATTTAAATCATCAGTTCATCATGTCGTACGACAAGTGGCTTTTTCTAGGTTTATTTGGGACAAATGCATAAACTAAAAGCTATGCAAGAATATCAGCAAGGGAAATAAATGAATGAGAGCTAGGTATATTGCTCCATTCTGCATCTCCAGAAAGGGTTAACTTTTGGCAGTTTAGCTGAGATGTAGGAGAACAGATGTGTAATACTTTGTATCAGCAAATATTTAGTGATGCCAGAAACAAAGATGGCTTCTGGTATTTCACACCTAGCCTTCAGGAAGGCCTGTTAAACTTGATTTTCCTCTCTGCCTTGGAGAGACACGAAGTTGCTAAGTTACCATGGGGAAGGCAACTTCCGCTGTAATTGCTTTCCCAGTTTTCATACTGCCCTAGAATTTTTAGTTTTCCACTTTTGCTGAATCATTTTCACACCAGCACCTAGGACAATGACAATGAACTGTAAAAGCATGTCACTGGGTACGTCATGACCATCCACCAAAGTCTAATTAGCTGGTGCTTTCACATGGGAGAGTACTTACTGTCCATAGCCACTGTGTTCTTGTAAAAATAGGCTAGAATTACTCTCTCGCTCTTTCTGAAAGAAGTAGGGAGAGGATTAGGGTTATTGTGTTGAAAGAGAACAAGACAATAACGGCCACCAAATCAAATCACAAGCAAAACCTTGTTGATACAACTCTATTTTGTTTTTTTTGTTTGTTTTTTAAATTTTTTATTTTAAATATTATTATATAGTGATTTTGAGTTTTTGAATTTTATTTATTTATTTTGAGACAGGATCTCGCTCTGTCACCCAGGCTGGAGTGCAGTGGCACGATCTCGGCTCACTGCAACCTCCGCTTCCCAGCTTTAAGCGTTTCTCCTGCCTCAGCCTCCCCAGTACCTGGGAGTACAGGCACATGCCACCACGCCCGGCTAATTTGATGGCTGATGAATGTATCATCATCCTTAACCTCTTAAAAGTTAATTTTTTTTTTAAATTGAGGTATAATTTATATACCATAAAATTAACCACTTTACCTTGGTTTTGAAAAAGAAGAAATCGATCACGTGATAATCCTCACCCTATAAAAAGATAACCTTTAAGCTGGAAACAGATTTCTGAACATGCCATGTTTGTCTAACTTTCTCTGGCTTCCTGCCCCTTGTTCTTCTGCCTTTGCAGAAAAAAAATCAAATTATTTCTATATTTGGAGAATTGTTCAGTACAAGTTCCTTCTCCATCTGCTTGCACTCATGTTATTAACAAATGTTCACTCTTTTCTATTGATTTCATATTGGCTCTCTAACATTCTACACAGCGTTTTTATTAATTAATTTTTTAAAGATAGGAATACTTGTATTTTGCACAAAACACAAAGTGGAATACTGAGGTAAGTCTCCCTTACCCTGTCTCTCCCAGCAACTCAGTTCCTTTCCGAGACCAAAATTTTCTCAACTTTCTTAGGCATCATTAGAGAGCTATTCTATTCATTTACAAATATATACATATACCAATGTATACAAATATATGTATATAAATATATATAGAAGTATACAAATATATGTATATAAACATATATAGAAGTATACAAATATATGTGTATATGTGCATATAAAATATAAATAGGTACATAAAATCAATGCATATACATACATACACCTATACATTTTCCCACACACAAATGAGGGTATATTCTACCAAATGTTCTATGCTTTACTTTTTTCTGTTAATAATAACCTTATTCTTGGGAATCTTTCCAGAAAAGTACATTTATAGGAGTCTATTGTGTCCATTTTACTATATTTTAGAAGTATATAATAATTTACTGAAAACCATCAAATTACTGGCTGGGTGCAGTGGCTCACGCCTGTAATCCTAGCACTTTGGGAGGCCAAGGAGGGCAGATCGCGAGGTCAGCAGTTCGAGACCATCCTAGCCAACATGGTGAAACTCCGTCTCTACTAAAAATACAAAGATTAGCCAGGCATGGTGGCAGGTGCCTGTAATCCAAGCTACTCCGGAGGCTGAGGCGGGAGAATCACTTGAATCTGGGAGGCAGAGGTTGCAGTGAGCTGAGATCACACTACTGCACTCCAGCCTGGTGACAGAGGGAGAGTCCATCTCAAAAAAACAAAAACAAACAAAAAAAACCCTATCCCATTACTGTCATGTACATTGTTTCCAAACTGCCCTTACAATGTCTTACAAAGTTCCAGAACAGTTGCAGGCTGGTGTGTAACTTCCGACCTCAAGTCATCTGCCCACCTCGGCCTCCTAAAGTGCTGAAATTACAGGTGTGTGTCACCGTGCCCAGCCTGCTGCCCTTACAATGAATACACAATTTTATTTAAACCATTTCACACATATGAAACCAACTCTGTAAGCCAATTACTTATAAGTGGAATTTTTGATCAAAAAGTATGTACTTTTCTGCTTTTGAAGGGTATTGCCAAACTATCCTTCAGGGAAATTGCATCAATGTGCACTCTGTTAGCAGTGGAGCGCGGTGTTTCTACATAGTCTACTACGTGTACTTAGTAACTATTGTAACATAATTTCAGACTAACTAATAATAAATATTCAATGATTAATATCAGGAAATTAGCATTAATGGTTTTTCAATCTTTATTTTCATGACATTAACATTTTTGAAGAGTGCTGGCCAGTTACTTCAAAGAATAGCCTTCAATTTGGGCCTGTTTTTTTCTTTAAAACAAAGAACCAGAGGGGGTGGGGTAGCATAAAAAAACAAAACAAACAAAGAAACAACAAAGAACCAAGTGCTGGTGGGGGGCGGTGGCTCATGCCTGTAATCCCAGCACTTTGGGAGGCCGAGGAGGGTGGATCAACTGAGGTCAGGAGTTTGAGGCCAGCCTGTCCAACATAGTGAAACCCCATCTCTACCAAAAATACAAAAATTAGCTGGGCATGGTGGCCTGTGCCTGTAGTCCCAGCTACTTGGGAGGTTGGGGAAGGAGAATCACTTGAACCCAGGAGGTAAAGGTTGCAGTGAGATGAGATCATGCCACTGCACTCCTGCCTGGGCGACAGAGCGAGACTCTGTCTCAAAAAAAAACTAAATAAAAAGAACCAGCTGCAAAAACTCAAAGCAGAAAAACAAAGAACATTTGCAAGGCATAAAAAAGAAAAAGCAAAGGCGGGGCGTGGTGGCTCACGCCTGTAATCCCAGCACTTTGGGAGGCCGAGGCAGGCAGATCAGGAGGTCAGGAGATCCAAACACGGTGAAACCCCTTCTCTACTAAAACTACAAAAATTAGCCGGATGTGGTGGCACGTGCCTGTAGTCCCAGCTACTAGGGAGGCTGAGGCAGGAGAATCGCTTGAATCCGGGAGGCGGAGGTTGCAGTGAGCAGTGAGATCACGCCACTGCACTCCAGCCTGGGGCAACAGAGCGAGACTCTGTCTTAAAAAAAAAAAAAAAAGAAAAAGAAAAAAGAAAAAGCAAAGGCCAGGTGTGGCGGCTCATACCTGTAATCCCAGCACTTTGGGAGGCCGAGGTGGGCGGATCACCTGAGGTCGGGAGGTCGAGACCAGCCTGACCAACATGGAAAAACCCTGTCTCTTACTAAAAATGCAAAATTGGTGGGGCGTGGTGTGACACGCCTATAATCCCAACTACTCTGGCTGAGGCAGGACAATCGCTTGAACCCGGGAGGCAGAGGTTGCGATGAGCTGAGATCAGGACATTGCACTCCAGCCTGGGCAACAAGAGTGAAACTCCATCTCAAAAAAAAAAAAAAAAAAGAAAGAAAAAACAAAGAAAAATAAATATTAGAAATAATAGTTTGTTTTTTAAAGACTATTTACTATTTTTCTTAACACTTATGCCAGATACTGAGTTAAGCATTTTGCACAGTGGTAGTAGCCAGCATTATTATGCAAGACAAAGTGCTAAGCACCTTGTACGCATTGTCTCATTTAATCCTCAAAAATTCTTTCAAGTTCTCCATATTATGGATAAGCAAACTGTGGTACAGAGAGGTGGAATTGTTTGCCTCAGGTCACAGAATTGGTTCTCTTCCTCTTCCTCTTCTCTTCCTTCCCTGTCCTTCCCTTCCTTTCTTTTCAAGTTACAAAAGTTATGCATGATTATTATAATAAATTAACATAACTCAGAAGGGGAGAAAGTAAACATGGAGTGCCCTAGCCCCTCTCCAGTGTCCCACACCAGAGGTGACCTCTTTTAACAATTGGCGGGCGCAGTGGCTCACACCTATAATCCCAACACTATGAAAGGCAGAGGTGGGTGGATTGCTTGAGCGCAGGCATTCCAGACCAGCCTGGGCAACATGGCAACGCCTGTCTCCATGCACACACACAAAAGCCCAGCACGGTGGATCATGCCTATAATCCCAGCACTTTGGGAGGCTGAGGCAGGCAGATAACTTGAGCCCAGGAGTTCGACAGCCTGGGCAACATGGAGAAACCCTATCTCTATTTAAAAAAAAAAAATTAGTTAGGTATGGTGGCACGCACCTGTAGTCCCAGCTACTTGGGAGACTGAGGTGGGGGTATCACTTTAGCCCAGGAGGTTGAGGCTGCAGTGAGCCAAGATCTTGCCACTGCACTCCAGCCTGGGTAACAGAGTGAGACCCTGTCTCAAAAAAAAAAAAAAAAAAAAAAATCATGAGAAACAGAAGCTTAGGGAGAGAGAGAGGCTGGGCATGTTGGCTCACGCCTGTAATCCCAGCACTTTGGGAGGTCGAGGTGGGCAGATTACCTAAGATCTTGAGTTCAAAACCAGCGTGGTTAACATGGTGAAACTCCATCTCTACTAAAAATACAATAATTACCTGGGCGTGATGGCACAAGCCTGTAATCACAGCTACTCGGGAGGCTGAGGCACAAGAATCACTTGAACCTTGGAGGCAGAGGTTGCAGTGAGCTGAGACCGTGCCACCGCACTCCAGCCTGGGCAACAGAGTGAAATCTGTCTCAAAAAAAAAAAAAAAAAAAAGAGAGAGAGAGAGAAAGAGAGAGTGAACGAGAACAAACAACTGTGCATGTTTATTTCCAGACCGTTTTCAACTAGAATCAAGAATCCGATCTGAATCCAAAGCCCTTCTTGATAATGAATATTCACTGTCACCCTCCATATGCAAATAGCAAAGTTATATTATTATATGTATACTATAAAACAAAATGACTCTTCAAACTTTTTTATCATTTTATCTTTTTTTTTTTTTTTTAGAGACAGGGTCTCACTATGTTGCCCAGCTTGGTCTCAAACTTCTGGGCTCAAACAATCCTCCCACCTCAGTCTCCCAAAATGCTGGAATTACAGGTGTGAGCCACCACACCTGGACTTGAGGTTTTGATATATGTATCAAAACATATTGATACATATATCAATATGTGATTGTAAAATGATCACCACAACAAAGTTAACTGACATATCCATCACCTCACATAGTTACCATTTTCGTGACTCACTGCAGCCTTGACTTCCTGCACTCAGGTGATCCTCCCACCTCAGTCTCCCCAGTAGCTGGGACCATAGGTGCCTGCCACCATGCCTGGCTAATTTTGTAATTTTTGTGAAGATAGGTTTTCGTCATGTTGCCCAGGCTGGTCTCCAACTCCTAGGCTCCAAAGATCTGCCCTCCTCAGCCTCCCGAAGTGCTGGGATTACAGGCTTGAGCCACTGCACCCGACCTCTTCTTTCTTTTCTAACTTCTTGAATTGTACATTGAATGCTTAATTGACTTATCTTTAATTTAATTTCTTTTTGATGTAAACACATTTTAAGGCTCTATCACTCAAGATGAAACTTTAGCTGAGGGTGGCAAAAAGCAGATTTCCTGGGTCTGGATCCCAGCTCTTCACTACTAGCTACAAGACCTTGGGCGAGTTATTTTATTGCTCTGTGCCTTGGTTTTTCCTTCTTGTTCAAGTCACTTATTCTTTGTCTTTATTATGTTTTAAATACTTGATCCATCATTGTCTGATGTGCATGTGTTAATTCCCCCAGTTTGAGAATTAACATATTCCAGGACTTTTTTTTTTTTTTTTTTTTTAGTGCATACAAGTACATGATGATTCTATCCTTTTGGTGAACTGTTCCTTATCATAGTGTTAATCCCTCTTTATTCTTTTTTTTTTTTTTTAGACAGAGTCTCGCTCTGTCGTCCAGGCTGGAGTTCAGTGGCGCAATCTCAGTTCACTGCCACCATCACCTCCCGGGTTCAAGCAATTCTCTTGCCTCAGTCTCCCGAGTAGCTGGGACTACAGGCACGTGCCACCATGCCCAGCTAATTTTTTGTATTTTTAGTAGAGACAAGGTATCACCATATTAGCCAGGATGGTCTGGATCTCTTGACCTTGTGATCTGCCCGCCTCGGCCTCCTGAAGCGCTGGGATTACAGGTGTGAGCCACCATACCCGGCCCCCTCTTTATTCTTAATAATGCTTTTTTATCTTAAATTACATTTTTGCAAATATTAGCATTTTTATACCAGGTTTCTTTTGTTTGGAATAGATGTTGACAGGTTTATATTTTTTCATATCTTCGTTTTCAAAGACACCCAGCTAGTGCATGGCAAAGCCAGTTTCATTCCTGCATCCCCTGACCCCCACTCCATTATTCTTTTTCTCCTGTCTCAATATGTCTCAGGTCCACCTTCTTTCAAGATTCAACATAAGTCACTCTTCACTTTGAGGCTCTCCCAGCAACTCAATCTATTGTGATTGCTTCCTCTTCTGAGTGCTCAGCGTCCACAGTACTCATCTGATCCTTAAAATCTTAAAAGTATGCTATCTTGGTTTTGTGTTGATATCTATCCCGGAAGTTCTTTGAAAGCTACAATATGAATTGTATCTCTTCTGCAGACTACTCCAGAATTACTTTACTAGGGGGGCTAGTGGTACAATCTGATTGGGAAGGCAGTGCCTACGGGACTTGTCTTGAAACTGCACTTGCATAGCAGACATTTCATTTTATTTACAGTGATAGAGGGTGGGTGTTACCGAGTTTGGGAAGAGGTAAGCTAATGCCCCCATATGCCACTCTTTCAGCTGTCACTGACCTCTACTGCCTTGCCTGTGATAGTGGTTTCCAACAAATTTAGCTGCTCTTCAAAATCGCCATGGGAGTAAGGTTTTTTTTTAAGTACTCATTTTCAGATCTCCCTCCAGAGCCACTGAGTCAGAATCTCTTGAGTGGAGCTTGGGAACCTAGTGTTTAAGGAGCTCTGTTCAAATTCAAGACATCTAAGCACCTAGTCCGTAGGCAGTAACTGCTTGTAAATACACGATGGGTACCAAGTCGGGAAACAGAAAAGCTTTAATTGACATTACATTATAATGTATAAGAAAGTGACATCTGTTTCCAAACTCCCATTGCTACAAATGGTTTAGTGTAAAATAAGCTCTATTCAATCCAATTTAGTAAGCATTTCTATATGAAAGAGGCATGTAATAATAACAAAAGTAATATCTGACATCCACTGAACACCTAATATGCGCCAGCACTTCGTCGAATGTTGTATGCACACCGTCTCATTTATTACTCACCAGGCTTCTCTGTGTGCCCTATAATCAGGGTCAACTTATCCATTAGGCTCAGTAGGCACTACGTCTAGGGTCCATGATACTATTAGAGGCTCGTAAAAATGTTTTTGTTCATTTTAGCATCAGAAAGGAAAAAAAAAAGAAAATAATCTCTGATGAATTATATTAGTCTTTATACCAACACAGTCACAATATATAATTGGTAATCATTTTCATGTAGAAAGGGGCCTATGAAGGCAAAAGTGCCTTGGGGCTCTGAAATTCATAATGCAACCTTCACCATAATCATTCCCATTTAACAGAATATAAATTAATGTCTAAATTCAGTGACAGATCTAGATTGTGTGGAGCCTGGGGCTTTTACAATTTAAATGATCTTCTTAAGGAAAATAATGCAAAATTATAAATAAAAATTAGGTACACAGTCTTGGAGGGGACTGTCCAAGTAAGGGGCCCTCAAGGGTAAGCCTCCTTAGCAATATGGTCTATCCGCCCTTGCCTAAATGTCTTTGGGCCTAAAGAAAGCCAGGGAAGGAATCAGTGTAAACCAGGGCATATCAGCAAAGGACTCAAGGAGGAAATGGGACTTTGCAGTATGACTGTGAGTTGGGCACCCTGAGTGCAAACCCTGGGGGCTGAGTGTGAGCATAACATGTTTAGGGGAAAGCAGAGAACTCACCCAACTGTCTGGGGTAGGGAGAGGATCCAGGGTTCCCTAAGGAAAGTGAGGCCTGTTTTGTATTTATTTATTTATTTATTTATAAGACAGGGTCTCACTCTGTCAACTGGCGGGGTGCAGTGTGCAATCACATTTCACTGCAGCCTTGACCTCCCAGGCTCAAACAATCCTCCCACCTCAGCCTCCTAAGTAGTTGGGACTACAAGTGGCTAGTTTTTTGTTTTTTTTTTTAATTTTTAATTTTTTGTAGACACAGGGTCTCCCTATGTTGCCCATGCTGGTCTTGAACTCCTGGACTCAAGCAGTTCTCCAGCCTTGGCCTCCCAAAGTACTGGGATTACAGGTGGGAGCACCGTGCCTGTTGGTGCCTGTTTTAAATACCAGGATGGAAAGACCACTGGGAATCCTTATACTTGCTCTTGGGTCTTACATCATTACGTAATAGTGGGGCAGGACTCTTGGGAGGGTCAGGAAGAGGCACAGAGGTCTAATTGGAGGATTAATCTGGGTGTGTTTTAATAAGCACCTGAAATTATGGTTGGCTGGGAGGAGGGAAGAGAAAAAAAATGAGTAAGCATCAAAAAGGTTCAGTCAAGTAGACAATGAGGACTACAGGGGAAGAAGAGTCAGTCGTCATTTATACATTTTGAGCCTGGATCACTGAAGGAATGGTGTGGGATTGCCAGAAATGTAGAGACTGGTTACATTGGTTCTAGAGAAGTTAAATCCAACAAAATAATCACTACAGAGAGGCATCCTGAACTAACTTGACCAGACCCGCTGGCCTTAGCCTTTGCTGTTGTTTTCCAATTGCCAATGCCCTATCTGATTGAAACATTTTTTTCTCAGTTGTGTTAACAGCATTAAGACATTACAGTCAGGTCGGCCTCCTCTTCTTGCTGGCTAAGAAGCTATGGTGTGGCCGGGCGCGGTGGCTCAAGCCTGTAATCCCAGCACTTTGGGAGGCCGAGATGGGCGGATCACCTGATGGGAGGTCAGGAAATCGAGACCATCCTGGCTAACACGGTGAAACCCCGTCTCTACTAAAAAATACAAAAAACTAGCCGGGCGAGGTGGCGGTCGCCTGTAGTCCCAGCTATTCGGGAGGCTGAGGCAGGAGAATGGCATGAACCCGGGTGGCGGAGCTTGCAGTGAGCTGAGATCCGGCCACTACACTCCAGCCTGGGCGACAGAGCGAGACTCCGTCTCAAAAAAAAAAAAAAAAGAAGCTATGGTGTTATTTTGTGTGTGTGTGTATATACACACACACACACACACACACACACACATTTCTGTCCACAGTTCCTGGACCGTATCTCCCAGAGCCCTCGTTACAATCTTTCATTATAAGGTTGGGTGTGTTAGGCCTCAGGAGCAGATTGAGAAAACAGAATCTCTCTGATCTTTTCCTGCCTTTCTTTCACCTTCCCCAAGACAGGACTCTAATCTTACCCCACCTTTCCGACTATGGGTCTTAAGATCCTCTCCGGAGATGGTCCTGCCCTGTAAGCCGGGGGAAGGAATGCTGGCATCATGAAGCTTCCATAAAAACCCAAGAGGACTGGATTCAGGGAGCTTCCAGATAGTTGAACCCCTGGAGGTTCCTGGGCAGTGGCGACCCAGGGAGGGGATGGGAGTTCCACGCCTCTCTCCCCATACCTCACCCTATGCATCTCTCCATCTGTGTCCTTTGTAAAGTCCTTTATAACAAACCAGTAAACTTAAGTGTTTTCCTGAGTTCTGTGAGCTGCTCTAGCAAATTAACCCAACACAAAGAGAAGGTGTGGGAACCCCAACTTGAAGCTGGTTGATCGGAAGTTCCAGAGGCCCAGATTTGCAACGGGTGTCTGTGGAATGGGCAGTTTTGGGGACTAAGCCCCAAACCAATAGAATCTGATGCTATCTCCAGGTAGATGGTGTCAGAATTGAACTGGAGGACATCCAGCTGGTGTCTGCTGCTACGTGAGTCAGGAAATTCCCCACATATTTAGTCAAAGAAGTCTTCTTCTGTGTTGCTGATTGTTGCTGTGGTTGCCGATTGTTGCCAAGAGGAAACTGGGTTTGAGAGAATTTTTGAAACAGAAGCACTTTGCCTTTAACATGGCTTTTGTTAAACACCGTCATTAGATTAGTTATAATTCCACTCCCAGAGTTACAACCCTCTCCACTGCCTTTCCAGGCGAGCAGCCAGAGGACTAGTCACAACGAAATAGAAAGAGGAGAAGGCATTTGAGAGGACATTACAGAGGTATAAAAATTGGAGGCCGGGAGCGGTGGCTCATGCCTGTAATCTCAGCACTTTGGGAGGCCGAGGTGGGCGGATCAGCTGAGGTCAGGAGTTTGAAACCAGCTTGGCCAACATGGTGAAACCCCGTTATTACTAAAAATACCAAAAATTAGCCAGGCATAGCAGCGGGCGCCTGTAATCCCAACTCCTCAGGAGGCTGAGACAGGAGAATCACTTGAACCTGGGAGGCGGAGGTTGCATAAGCTGAGATTGTTCCACTGCACTCCAGCCTGGGCAACAAGAGCTAAACTCTGTCTCAATAAATAAATAAATAAATAAATAAGAAAGGGACTGGAAATGAGAAAGAGAAAGGAGTCTAACAATCATTTAAAAAATCTTTACATACCTGTCAGGCTCTGGGCTTGGAACAAAAGCCATTAATGACAGAGATGCAGTCAGTACCCCAAGGGTATCTGAGATTTCCAGGATGGGTGTTTGTGGGAAAGTGCTGGAGTCAAGTGCCGCGTTAGGAACAACATGTTCTAGAGAGTGGGGAGGCAGATGGTAAATTTAGTTTTATCCATGTAAAATTTGGCATTCTGAAAATTTAAAGTGGAGATGCCCTGTACGCAGTTATAAACATGGGAAAGAAGGTCAACAGAAAAGTCAAGGCAAGAGACAGATGTTTTAGAGTCTATCTGTTGGCATAAAGTTTATGAGGCCGACATGAAGGAGGCGGAGGTTGCAGTGAGCCGAGATGGCACCATTGCATTCCAGCCTGGGCGACAGAGCAAGACTCCATCTCAAAAAAAAAAGTTTACAAGGGCCGGGCGCGGTGGCTCAAGCCTGTAATCCCAGCACTTTGGGAGGCCGAGCGGATCACGAGGTCAGGAGATCGAGACCATCCTGGCTAACACGGTGAAACCCCGTCTCTATTAAAAAATACAAAAAAAACTAGCCGGGCGAGGTGGCGGCGCCTGTAGTCCCAGCTACTGGGGAGGCTGAGGCAGGAGAATGGCGGGAACCCGGGAGGCGGAGCTTGCAGTGAGCTGAGATCCGGCCACTGCACTTCAGCCTGGGCGGCAGAGCGAGACTCCGTCTCAAAAAAAACAAAAAACAAAAAACAAAAAACAAAAAAAAAAGTTTACAAAAATTGACTATGTCTTATGTCTCAAAGTGAGTCAACCAACACCACAGTCATTATTATATAGACCGGGTGATGGTAGGACAAGTGGAGGCTCCTAACAGAGCTACAGATTCTTCAAACATCAAGGAATTGGGGCCAGGCAGAGTGGCTCACGCCTGTAATCCCAGCACTTTGGGAGGCTGAGACAGGTGGATCAACTGAGGTCAGGAGTTCGAGACTAGATTGGCCAACATGGTGAAACCCTGTCTCTGCTAGAAATACAAAAATTAGTCGGGCATGGTGGCACATGCCTGTAATCCCAGCTACTCGGGAGGCTGAGGCAGGAACATAACTTGAACCTGGGCGGTGGAGGTTGCAGTGAGCCGAGATCGTGCCATTGCACTACAACCTGGGCGACAAGAGCGAAACTCCATCTCAAAAAATCAATCAATCAATCAATCAATCAATCAATCAAGGAATTATACAGAAATGGTGAAAGAAAGGTAAAAAGTTAGATTGGTGAACAAAGTGCAAAGAAGTCAGCAAAACGAGGAGGCGGCTCAAAACCAGAACTTGCCTTTTGGGATATGAATTTCTCTGTAAGGAATCCTCTCCCTGTGCCCCCATAGCAATCCACAGGAAGTGGAGAACATTTTGCCTTTTCCCCCTGTGCCGCCCCAGGTTGCAGTCAGTGCTTCCCATTGCAGAGCCTACCAGGTTGCCAGCGACCAAGGGAGCTGGAAAATGCTAGTTCCTTTTTATAGAGGGAAGAGTAAAGAAGAGTTAATGCACAGAGGGGTTAACTATCTTTTTGTTCCTGATTTGTAACTCTATTATATTGTGATAAGGGAATGTGATCTATATAATAATGACTGTGGTGTTTGTTGACTCACTTTAAGACATAAGACATAGTCAATTTTTGCAAAAAAAATTTTTTTTTTTTTTTTTTTTTTGAGATGGAGTCTTGCTCTGTCACCCAGGCTGGAATGCAATGGCGCAATCTCGGCTCACTGCAACCTCCACCTCCCAGGTTAAGCTATTCTCCTGCCTCAGCCTCCTGAGTAGCTGGGACTACAGGCATGTGACACCACTCCTGGCTAATTTTTTATTTTTAGTCGAGATGGGGTTTCACCATGTTGGCCAGGCTTGTCTCAAACGCCTGACCTCAAGTGGTCCGCCTGCCTCGGCCTCCCAAAGTGCTGGGATTACGGGTATGAGCCACCATGCCCAGCCAATTTTTGTAAATGTTCTAAGTGTTGTTGTGTATTCTTTATTTGTGTGTGTGTGTGTGTGTGTGTAGTGTTCCACATATTTCCATAAGATTTGGATCATTGTGTTATTTGCACAATAAAAATAAATCTTTTTGAGTCATATGACTATTTTGTCTGCATGAAGTCAGTTTTTGAAAGAGGTTTTTAGCAGCCAGGCTCAGTGGCTCATGCCTATAATCCCAGCACTTTGGGGGTCCAAGGCGGGCAGATCACCTGAGGTCGGGAGTTTGAGACCAGCCTGACCAACATGGAGAAACCCCGTCTCTACTAAAAATACAACATTAGTCGGGTGTGGTGGCGCATGCCTGTAATCCCAGCTACTCAGGAGGCTGACGCAGGAGAATCGCTTGAACCTGGGAGGTGGAAGTTGCAGTGAGCCCAGATAGCACCATTGTACTCCAGTCTGGGCAACAAGAGTGAAACTCCATCTCAAAAAAAAAAAGAGATTAAAAAAAATCTCTCGTTATGATTATGGATTTATCAAATTCATATGTCATTTATATGGAGAATAGTCTATAAAGGAACATTAATGGAAATAGTTGGAAGGATGGTGCGGTGGTCTGGGTGAGACATGGTGGTAGCTTGGCCTGAGATGGTAAGAATGTGGAGAGAAAGGGAAAGAAAACAATTAATCCTGATTATTAGGTTTCTGGTGTGGACAACTGACTTCATGGTTGGTGGTACCAGTTACCAAACGGCATGCCACTGACCAATGTTTTTCTTTGAGCAGATTACATAAACTCTCTGGATTGTATTTTTTTATTTATAAAAATGGGTATAACAATAGATTGTATTTCATAGTGTCACTGTGATGGTGAAAAGAGTTAATATATGTAAAGTTCTTAGCACAATATGTAAGTCATTGTTCAATATATGCTTTTGTTATTACCAATTAGGATATAGTTAAAGGAGGAAAGCTTTGGGTTTGTTCGAGGTGGGAAATGAAGTTTGTCTACGGGGGCTCATGATGTGTAAGTTGTTTTATAAGTTATCTGTCAGTAAAGAGGGTCTGAGCCATCTTCACAAATGCCGCCAGGGCTGAAAGAGAATGGAAGTGAGAGAAGACCACCGGAAAGTCAAAGGTAACTTTCAAGAAGTGGCAGAATGCAGGAAAGATTTTCTTAAGTTGGGAAGGTAAACAATGGTTTCGGGCCAAGAATGAGAAGACGTTTCACAAAGAGATGAAATACCTGATTCTACTTACTTTCCTGTTTATTTTTGTTTTTTCAGTGTCGTGGTGTGATTGATTCTGGGTATGGAAGCCAGCCACCCTCAAAAGGCTGCAGGAGAGCACAACTCTGGAAAAAAACGACGGCAATTAACAGAGTAGCAGGAACTTGCAGAACAACAGTAACTTACCTCAAGTGTGATTTATCATATGACTAGTAAACAGATTACGCTAGCGACAGTTGTTAAGAAGTCTGTTTTAAATTTTTGGTGCAAAAGGAAAAAGTGATTAACTTGACAAAGATTCGTAAGCACATATGTTTCCAGCTCTGAGTTGTGGGGCAAAATGAAAACTGAAGTTGTGAATTCTATAGTATTCACTGCCTTGGCAGATTTCAGTGTGAGATTATGCGTGACTACACCCCTCCCACAAGTTTACACAGGCTTAGGAATTTTCTTATTAAGGCTGTTATGCAACCTGCATTTTAGCAAGGGCATACAAACGCATGGAAAGAATATTCCCATACACAAATCCCTTGTTTAACTTTTGTTTTTGTTTCTGAGACAGAGTCTCAGTCTATCGCCCAGGCTGAAGTACAATGGTGTGATCTCGGCTCACTGCCACCTCCGCCCCCAGGTTCAAGTGATTCTCATGCCTCAGTCTCCTGAGTAGCTGGGATTACAGGCATGTGCCACCATACCCGGCTAATTTTTGTATTTTTAGTAGAGACAGAGTTTCACCATGTTGGCTAGGCTGGTCTTGAAATCCTGACCTCAGTTGATCCACCCACGTTGGCATCCCAAAGTGCTAGGATTACAGGCATGATCCACCGTGCCCATCCCCCATACACAAATCTTGACTTATCTGTATCCCCCTTCACTGGGTTAGTGCTGAGTTGCTTTTTCTTTTCTATATTTTTAAGGAGAAAGACATTGCTTTAAGCCTACTATAATTGAAGCCATCTTTCATTAACCAGTTTTAGATCTATCACAAACAAATTATAAGCTAGATTCAATTATGAAGCCATTAACACACTTCCCATAAATGGAAAATGAAAAGCAAGCTTTGTGTAAAGGTAGGAGATTAACATACACTTTTATATTGTTGACTTCCAGGAATCCCAGTTAAACTACCAGTAAATAGATATTTTAAGGCTTAAACCCAATAGATGGTGAGAGCTGAAGAAGGGACAATTTTGGAAGCTGGAAAACAGATGAATACATAGTGATAGAATGAGCAGATCTGAGAAGTTTAAATCCCATCAGGCAGAAGAGAAAACTAAAAACTAATCTGATTTATAGCATATCTGAAGACTTGGAAACTAATGGCAGCAGGTCCCTGAAGAAGTGAGGGTAAAAGGGATATGGACTAAATAAGGAGGATTGTTTGGAAGTATTCTTTAGGAGGAATTGGATTGGATCCCTAGCCTTCTCCCCAGATCTGTGCAGCATCCCAGAGACTGCACCTTCCTTAACTGGCAAAAGAGTGATAGCTTATTTTCAGAATGGAGTAAAATAGATGGTTCTACATTAGAAGAACACCAGTGCAGTTGAGTGTGAGAGAACTGTACTAAAAATAGAGGATTAAGTGAATTTATGCATATTAGCTTCTGGGATACCCCATACCATATCCATCTTTTCCTTCTCTGGGCCAAGAACACTGAAAGTTAGACCTTCACCCTCCAGGCAGGACATGGAGTCTTCTCTGGGAAATATGCTTGGTCCATTATGAAATACCTGACCTTGGAAAGATATTGACATCAGAAGTTCCCTCAGTAGACCCAGCCCACCCTGATGCTCTTACAGTGAAACCCACATCAGACCAGCCCAGCTCTCATATTCTCAGGGCTTCCAGCCAGTGTTTCAGCATCTCACCCTTAAATATTATCAGATACAAAAATGATAAGATATGTGAGGAAAGCCTATAACTCGGAAGATAGAAAATGAATAAAGAAAAAAAAGTAATGTCAAGGAAATAGATAAAACAAAAGTCAAACATCTCACAAAGAGAAGCTACTATAACCACAAAACAAGAAAATAATTCTATGCAAAAATAAATAAGCAAATAAATAAATGGAACAAAACGCATACAGAAGATCTTGAAAATTAAATATATAGCAGAAAGGAGTATTTTATTTTCTTTCTTTGTTTCTTTTTTTGAGACAGGATCCTTCTCAGTTACCCAGGCTGGAGTGCAACGGCATGATCATAGCTCACTGCAGCCTGGACCTCCTGGATTTAAGCAATCCTCCCACCTAAGCTCTCTGAGTAGCTGGGACTACAAGTATGTGCCACTATGCCCACCTAATTTTTTTTATGTTTTGTAGAAATGAGTCTCACTATGTTGCCTTAGTTGGTGTCAAACTCATGAGCTCAAGTGATCCTACAGCCACAGCCTCCCAAAGTGCTGGGATAATAGATGTGAGCCAATCCACCTGACTGGAAATTAATATTTTCAATAGAAAGGTCAGAATATAAAGTGGAGAATTTTTCCAGCAAAAAGAAAAGGGGATGGAAAATAGGAGATACAAATGTAAGACAATTAGGAAATTGGTCAAGGGTGTTAGCGTCTGACATGGTCTGGCTCTGTGTCCACACCCAAATCTCATCTTGTAGCTCCCATAATTCCCATGTGTTGTGGGAGGGAGCCAGTGGGAGACGCTGAATCATGGGGATGGGTCTTTCTCATGCTGTTCTTGTGATAGTGAATGGATCTCACGAGATCTGATGGTTTTAAAAAAATGGGAGTTTCTCTGCACAAGCTCTTTTTTTTTTGCCTGCTGCCATCCATGTAAGATGTGACTTGCTCTTCCTCACCTTCAGCCATGATTGTGAGGCCTCCTCAGCCATGTGGACTGTAAGTCCAATTAAACCTCTGTCTTTTGTGAATTGCCCAGTCTTGAGTACGTCTTTATCAGCAGCAGGAAAATGGACTAATAGAGCACCCAAAAGAAAAAAAAATGAAGAGAAGTTAATAATCTGAATTTCTAGACAGAAAAATGTATTAAGTGAATACAGTCTTAGGCTAACGCACACATTGTGAAATTTCAAGCATTGAAGGCAAAGAGAAGATCCTGCAAGATTGTAGAAAGGGGAAAAATATACAAGTCATATACACAGGATCAGCAATTTATGAGAATAAAAATGTTCCCCAAAACTTAGGGAAAGGCAATTGTTCTGTAGTCATAATAAGAAGTAGCTATCAAAAACTGGTTTTAAACCCATGTAATCAATCAACACAATTCCCCTCAATGTACACACTTTTACAAGCCAACTCATCAGATCAGGTCTTTGTTTCTGAAAAACAGCCAGTGGTAGATGAACTCACTCCTGTAAAAACACCTTTGAGTGGTGAACAATCAACGAAGTTTCCCCTAAGGAATTGTGATTCTGCAAATGATAACATCCTACTGCAGTCTCTGAACTCCCTGAACTCATCATGCTTCCTCAAAACTCTAGTAGTCTGCTCTGCATGGAAAGACTGTTTCTGAGCATCATAGCTCTCACTGGAGCAAGGAGTAAATTCAGCTTTGTCCTTTTATTTCAGATACTAAGTGGTGATCTCATCATCTTTTGGCATAGACTTTTAACTTGTGAACAGGAGTATTGGCTACAAAGCAATGGAGAAAGGTTTTCAAAATGTTAAGAGAAAATAGTTAATGACCTAGAATTCTACTCCCAACCAAACTAGCACTTAAACACAAGAATCGAAAAAAATTTTAAAAAAAGACCTTTTCAGACATGCAAGGTTTCATACAATTAATTTACTGCTCATGTACTCTTTCTTGGGGAGTCACTGAAGGAAACCAAGCAAGAGGAAGATATGGATTACTAGAAATATGAGATCCAATACAGGAAAAAAGCAGAGGACAGCCCCAGGATGATGGTAAAGAGACATCCCAGCATGGTATCTGGTTCATGCTGCAGCTTGTATCAATTATTTTGTGCTGCATAACAAACCAACTCAAAACGCAATGGCTTAAAACAACCATCTATTTAGTTCATAATTTTGCTAGGCGGTTCTTCTGGCTGATCTTAGCTAGGCTCACTCATGCATCTGTGGTCAGTTGGCAGTTTAGCTGGGGCTGACTGGTTCCAGATGGCCTCAGTCAAATGCCTGTCACGTGTCTCGGTGTTGGCTGCGGTGATGGGATGACTGGACTATGCTTCTCTCCTCATCAAGAAGGTGAGCCTAGTTCATCACATGACAGCAGAGGTCCAAGAGCCCAAACCACAGGGACACTTCAAGCCTCTCTACTGTGTCATATTTCATTGGTCAAAGCAAGTCACATGGTCAAGGTCAGAGCCAAAGTAGAAAGTACACTCAGAGTCACAGAGCAAAGGAACACAAACACAAGAAACAGAGTCACTGCTATTGTTGCTGTTGCTGGCCTTCCTTTTTTTTTTTTTTTTTTAAAGTAAGGATGAGGTCTTGTTTTTATGCCCAGGCTGGTCTAAAACTCCTGGGCTCAAGTGATTCACCCGCTATGGCCTCCCAAAATGTTGGGATTACAGATGTGCACCACTATGCCTGGCCTTATTTAATATTTAGTTTTTTATTAGCTGTTTTCCCTAACAGAATGTAAAGTCCCATGTGGGCAGTCTTATTTGTCATATTTGTCCCCAAGTGCCGAAAACAGGGTCTGGTGCACAGGAACTACTAATCTGTTTCTTTAGAATAAATTAATAAAAACAAAAAATACACAGCGAAAGGAAAAAAAAAAAGCAACTCTTTATAGTGGCTGCTTTGGGAGAGGAATTGAGAACTTGTCAGGAGTGGAAGAGCAGGAGAAATGAACTAACTTTTACTTATTTAGGCCCCCGTCTTCCAATCCCTACAGCTTTCAGGGTCCAAGTGGTGGTCTCCACAGCGTTGCACACCCACAGGGATCCATGAGAGTGTAGAAGGGAAATGTGAGAACTATTTATCTACGATTTCTTTTCATGTCAGATGGGCAAAGTGCTGACATTGTGGCAAGGTTTGAGGATGGCACATCCCACGCTTGAATGTGAACACCTAATCATCATGCTTATGAACTGCAAAAGCATCAAAATATTTATGTTTGGTTTCTTCCTAAGAGAAAAAAGGCATTATTAATATTTAATTTATAGATTTTGAGTACATGCTTATAATTTATAAATTATATTCTAATGCATGCTCAGTGATTTTATTGACAAGAGTATGGAATCAAAGACATTTGGTCTGAAGAAGTTTAGTTACAGACTAATAGCCCATAGGTCTTGTAAATGGTGAACATGTTTGACTTGTCTTGTACTGTTTTAAAATGGTTTAAATAAAATCCAGAGATTTCACATAAAATTCCACAGTTCTGGCTGTTTTTGGGATGCTAGAGGAGCCGGCATTGCTGGTCCTGTGATTTGCTGGAACTGGAGAGCATGTGCACGTTTAGAGGTGTGTGGGTGTGTGTGTGTTTGTGTGTGTACGTGTGCTCTTGTGCACCAAGGTCTTCCTAATGGCTTCCTTTGGGTTCTCATATTCAGTTCACTTCACTAATTTATCAGCCTGGCCTTGCAGACATTTTAGTTTATTGCCCTTTTCTGACAGTTTCTCAACATCAGTCAAATCACTTGTGCCTGCTAGCAGTGAAAGTGATGAGATTTGCTAATAATGTAATTTTCTTTTTAAAGACTGATTTGAGAGCTACTGCTACCCTAACACGACACTTACATTGAGTCCTGGTGAGTAAGAATAATAGAGCAGGTGTTGACACATCAGAAACCGGGCTTAACAAGGGAGTGTGTCCTTGTGAATCACCATTCCTCAGGTGTGTCCTGGCTGAAAGCAGGCAGACAACCACTGATCTTCAGTCGACAGTTTTGTACCTTGATATTCTAATTATGTGTAGTCCTCCTTTGCTACATATGTAACCATAGATTCCTAGGAACTTCTTGCAGGTACTGCTTTATCACATCAATCACCATGGTTTGCATAGTGAAATATAGAGATGGTAAAGGAATACACACACACACACACACAGATATATGTACATATAGTAAAAGCAGGAAGAGAATATCTCATTTTTGTTCTGTGGTCTGTCCTTAATATCATTTTTTCATTCAATCCTTATAATAGTCATATATGGGCAGTTTTTCCTTTTTATCTTAATTTTAGAGATGAGAAAAGGAGGCTTAGAAAAATGAAATAAGGGCCGGGCGCAGTGGCTCACACCTGTAATCCCAGCACTTTGGGAGGCTGAGGTGGGCAGATCACGAAGTCAGGAGTTCAAGACCAGCCTGGCCAATATGGTGAAACCCCATTTCTACTGAAAAATACAAAAATTAGCCGGGCGTGGTGTCACGGTCCTGTAGTCCCAGCTACTCAGGAGACTGAGGCAGGAGAACCGCTTGAACCCGGGAAGCAGAGGTTGCAGTGAGCCGAGATCGTTGCATTGCACTCCAGCCTGGGCGACAGAGTGAGACTCCATCTAAAACAAACAAAAAAAAAGAAAAGTGAAATTAGTATTCCAAAGTCACAACTACTAAATGACAAATCCAAGATTCAAACCCAGGTTTAATTCCAAAGGCAATGGTCTTTACTAACTAATACCCCCCGCATTCCAAAAAACAAAACAAAATCTCTTGATAAGATACTGAAATTTCCCCAATAATATATTTCCAACAAATGATTTCGTTGTCAGTGAAAATAAACTATAAAATCAATATATTCTACTACAGCCAGTGGAGAAGTTAAAGATGTCTTCAGCCACATTCATAGAGGGAAAACTCCAAAGGGTGCCCCAGGGCAGAATTCAGTACAGGTTTAAGTACATGGCCAAAAAAAGCTAAAACCTTAACATTTAAACATTTTTATCAGAGGTTAGAGATAACCTTGAAAAATAATAGACCATTTACTTGTTTCAAAAATGACAGATTGCTTCTTGGTTGCAACTTCTATTCACCAGAGACAAAAAGTACAGACTAAATGAATTTTTTTTTTTTTTTTTTTTTTTTTTTTGAGACGGAGTCTCGCTCTGTCGCCCAGCTTGGAGTGCAATGGCCGGATCTCAGCTCACTGCAAGCTCCACCTCCCGGGTTTACGCCATTCTCCTGCCTCAGCCTCCCGAGTAGCTGGGACTACAGGCGCCCGCCACCTCGCCCGGCTAGTTTTTTGTATTTTTTAGTAGAGACGGGGTTTCACCGTGTTCGCCAGGATGGTCTTGATCTCCTGACCTCGTGATCCGCTCGTCTCGGCCTCCCAAAGTGCTGGGATTACAGGCTTTTAATACAAGATCAAAACTCCAGTTTCACTCATGCAGTAGGAGGCTTTCCAATATGACCAAGGGGTACCGTTGGACAAAAGAGACATAAACAGTTTAAAGCCTCAGGCCCCACTCACAGGAAGTTTATCATTCACTAGAGGAGCGGAGGAGTCTACCTCTGGGTGCAAGAAAGTACTAGGTCAAATGAGGCGCTATTCCAAAGGGTCCTGACAGCCAGGCAGAGAATTTTGGACTGACAGCTGTCAAAAAGGGAGTTTGGGGCAGCAAAGGGTTAAGAGGCCACTCTGTGCCCAGGCTGCATTAAACTCAGCGTGTGTACTACTGAGAAAAAGAGATGTGGTAACCAGAGGCTTTCACAATGAGATAAGATAAGAGGCTTAAATAAAGTAATTGAAATGGTTCTGAACATGATAAGATGTAGGGTTTAGATGAAAGAGGGTGAGGCAGCTGCTAAAAAAGAAGAGATGTACATATTTCTCCAGCAGAAACAGGTTATGCAATCCAGGGCAGCTTGTACAATGGAAGGAAAATACGTTAATTAGATGGAAAGTGGGCTGTCTATTATGGGTGTGTGTGTCTTGGGGGGCAGAATTATAAGTGAAAAATCAAAAATGAACTCCTAAGCAGAGCTTTCATGGGGTGATATAAGGGAGGTTTTATAGTTTACTTTTACAATTTTTCTATTTTTTTCTAATTGAAGAAATAATACACAAATAAATTTTCCTTGAAATAGTTACAAAATTTATAGGTCAAAATGAAGTCCCCTTTGACCATCTCTCAACTTTACCCTGCTAAATCCCAACACCCTCCCCAGTGTATCTTTTTGGGAAATCTGGAGTACAAGCATATGTGGTATTTCAGCATGATGAACAAAATAAAAAAAAAATTATAACAAAAAAAACAGGAAAAGGAAAGCTTGCAGTAATCCTAACGCTAACACCCTTTTCTTAAGCAGAGGCTGTGTTAGTTACAGATAAGCTATTAGCTCATTCAGCAAATGTGCTGTGAGCAACTACGAAGTACCAGGAACTGGGAATACAACAATGACCTCAAGGAGAGCATAACCACTTCCAAGGCTGGCATCATTTCCCACAATATACTGATAAGGAAAGTGAGACTCAGAAAAATTACACAACTCACCCAAGGTTACTGCAAGTTAAGTGGTAGCGCTGGGATTCAAATTCTGGCCCTCCTTCTACAACTGTCTTCAAAGCCAGGCTCTCCTTCTAAAACTATCTGATGGTTTTTAAACCATTTGTTATAAAAGCAGAAGTCTTTTTAAAATTTTTAATGAAAATATGATAAAATTACTATATTGTAGTTCAATATAGAGAAAACAAATGTAGAAGTGGATGTGCTCTGTTTCATTTGAAGTGGCCTACTCAGAAAGATGATTTTGTTTTTATTAAGAGGACTGGAAGGGATTGCTTATATGAAATACCCCAAAGGCCCAAGTCTTCTATTGCCAAACAGCTTTAGGTATAACTACTAGGCATCATTGGTAGAGATCATCAGGGCTAATGAATTACAAACTGGGCAGTGCCTGGGAATTACCTCCATTGCTAATTTTGAATTCAATAGGATTCAGAGATCAGCAGTTGTTAAAAGCTACCCTTTGGTGACTCTGATGATCAGCCAGATTTGAGAAGCGATTCTAGTGCAACTTGTTGTTTTGCTTAATTCCTCTCCTTTAGGGATCCTGCTTTGCCACCCCATCCTCCACCTGTTCTTTCAATCTAGAAACAACTGACCAGACTTGTGCCGTAGGGACACTGTGTGGAACGCCCAGCTCTTGTGGATTACCGTCCCGGAATGCCTTGGTTTCCTTCCTTCTGCTCTGATTTTTTATTTCTACTCACTCTTCAGTTATGAACCACATAATCCTTTCTAGAATGATACAGGTCTGGTTATTCCTAGCCCTGCTCTAATCATTGTTTCCTAATTACCACTTTAACTTCACATCTATCATTGGTGAAATTTTAAGTTACCTCCCAGGTAATAAATACCAAGGACATTTCATGTGGCATCTACACTTCTTTTCCTGATGGTGTGTCCTAGTAGGACTCCATGTGCCTCTGCTGCATGAATCTTCCCAGATTAATCCCAGCTTCTTGTTCTCAGGACACTATTGTCTATTGTAGCAATCATTTTTATAATATCCCCCAGTGAGCAATTATTCAATGTCTGCTTATGTCCAATAATAGAAAACTCGTTTTAGGAAAGAACCTGTTCTACTGTTGAAGAATAGTAGCTGCTTTAAAGAAAGATTCCACCAGATCTTGAGCTAAACCTAGCTTTTCTGTACCTTCTGTCCACTGGTTCTTCCCTCCTGAACAGTGGTTCTCAGTGTGGTTCAGCCCCAGCAGCAACAGCTTCACCTGGCAACTTGTTAGGAATGCAGTTCTCAGGCTCCACCCTAGACCTACTGAAGAGAAACTCTGGGGAAGATGCTTAGGGATACAGCCTCCGAGGGATCTGATGGACTCAAGTTTGAGACCCTCTGCATTAGAAAGCAAAGCTTCTCCCAGACCACTGGTCTGGATACTTTTAGCCTGGCCTGGAGTTTGGGATCACAATGATACTACATCTCTTGTTGACTCAATCCCCAAAAGACACTTTAGTTTTCCAATGTAGTTTACCTCTTGGTCTAAGGGCATAATATTGATTGTAGCCTTTGGAGGGGGTAGAAACAAGTGAAGCTTTCAGTGTTATGTTTCTAATCATGTTTAGGCTTTCCTGGGGACAAAATATTCTTTAGGCTTTCTGACACCATTGGCCAGTCACACAAAGCAGTCAATATATTTCTAGCATAAACACAGAATACTATTTTTTGATACACAGTGTGTCTTGTATATATTTAACGGATAGATGGTTTGGAATACCTGGGAGCTAGGAGGGTTAGTTTTGGTCAATATCAGGGGTTGTTAATCAAAAGGACTTCATGAGGGCGGTGAGAATTATGGTGAACTTTGATAGATGGAAGTAATGCAATTAGGTTATTAATTAGTTATGCTGGAGTTCATCAAAAGAGAGATAATCCTAGGTGAGCCTAACTTTTAGAAGATAACTTTTGGCCAGGCATGGTGGCTCACACCTGTAATCCCAGCACTTTAGGAGGCCAAGGCAGGAGGATTATTTGAGCCCAGGGGTTCAAGACCAGCCTGGGCAAAATAGAGAGACTCCATCTCTACAGAAAAATATTTAAAAATTAGCAGGGTGTGGCAGTGTGTGCCTCTAGTCCCAGCTACTAAGAGGCTGAGGTGGGAGGATTGCTTGAGCCTAGGAGGTCAAGGCAGCAGTGAGCTGTGATTGTACTACTGCACTCCAGCCTGGGCAACAGAGTGAAACTCTGTCTCAAAAAATAAAAATAAAAATAAGAAGAAGGTAACTTTCTTGAAGGTGAAGACTCAGAGAGACTCTGCTGGCATAGAAGAAATCAAACAGTCCTTGAGAAGAGGTAAGAGTAGCTACAGGAGCCACTTGGTAAGAAGCTGAGGGTGACCTCTTAGAGCTGAAAGCAGTCCCTGACTGAGAGTTAGCAAGAGTTAGCAATGACCTTGGTCACTGTCTTGGTCTGACTGTGCTGCTATGACAAAACACCTTAGTCTGGTCAATCTAGAAACAACAGAAATTTATTTCTCATAGTTCTGGAGGTCGTGACAGCGGAGATCAAGGTGCCTGCTGACTCAGTGTCTGGTGCGAGCCCATTCTTCATAGACAGGCCCCTTCTCTTTGCAAAAGGGCAAAAAGGGCAAACAAGCTCTCCATGGACTCTTTTATAAGGGCACTAATTCCGCCCTCATGACCTACTCACGTCCCAAAGGTCCCGCCTTTTAATAACATCGCTTTGGGAGTTAGAGTTTCAACATATACATTTGGGAGGCGGGAATGCATACATTTAGACAATAGCAATCAACGTACTGCAAGGAAATGAACTGTGCCAACTACCAGTGCACCTGGAAGAGGACCCTGAGCCTCAGATGAGGTCGTGGCTCCAGCTTCCAACTCCATGTCTGAGCTGGTGAGACCCAGAGCAGAGGACCCAGGTAACCCACACCTGCACACCTGACCCACAGACACTGTGAGAGAACACATTTGTTTTAAGCCACTATGTGTGTAATAATCTGTCATGCAGCAATAGAAAAGCAATGTACTACACGTCAGCAAATTGTTGCACTCAAAGAAAAACGTTTCTGAAGTTAGTTACCACTGTGCCCCACAAACGGTGAATATTTAATAAGCCTTGACTGTGGATGTAATTTTGGATGACCATGTTTGAGAAAGGAAGGTGATGAGGGGTAAGGGTCCTGTTGAGAAAGAGGAAGTTATGTGCTGCTTTGTGAGAGGGCATGGTTAGTGATGCGCATGTGGCTACATGAGAAAGGCCTCAAGCCCCGTGTTCTTTGAGGACCACTTAGGAATACTGGAGAGATGTTTCAAGACCCAGTTGGTAGGGGACTGAGGCACCAGTGGGGGAAGTAGTCTCTGGTGAAGTGGAAACTGAGGACATCTGCAAGGCCACACTCGTTGGGTCAGGAGGGTTTTTCTCCAGGTAGGAAGATAAAATCTGGTCCATAGACCAGCTGCGGATCCTGACAATGCAGCAGTCAGTAAAAAGGGCTCCTGCACCCGCTGAGTAATGAGGCAGCGTTTCTCTCTCAGACTCACCCGGGGCGCTGTCCTCCGAGCGGATGCT
>NW_012110252.1:4579733-4592894 GCF_000951045.1 Mandrillus leucophaeus
GAGAATGGCGTGAACCCGGGAGGCGGAGCTTGCAGTGAGCCGAGATCGCACCACTGCACTCCAGCCTGGGCGACAGAGCGAGACTCTGTCTCAAAAAAAGAAAAAAGAAATTAACAACACAAATCACACATAATAAGTTAATATGGCAAAACAAGAGGCTGATTACCAATGAATGACAAGGATAAAAACTTTGATACAAGTTCTATAAGGATCAAATCACAGTGAGCTCTTTGGATCAGGAAACTTCCTGGAGAAGAAGAAAAGAAATTAAAAAAAGAAAAAATTTTAAAGAGACACAGTCTCACTATGTTGCTGAGACGGGAGGTGAACTCCTAGGCTCAAGCAGTCCTCCTGCCTCAGCCTCCTAAGTAGCCTGGGATTGTAGGTGTGTGCCTTTGTGCCTGGTAAGAAGTAAAATTTTGATCTGCATTTTAAAGCATCGGCAATGGAATGGGCTGAATATTGCCCCCACCCCCAAATTTAGATGTTGAAGTCCTAACCCCTAGTATGCCAAATGTGACTGCCTTTTGTATATTTTGAGATAAAATCTGCTATGGTTTGAGTGTGTCCTTTCCAAAATTTAAGTGTTGCCAATGTATTAAGAGGTGGGACTTTTAAGAGGTCATTAGGCCATGAGGTCTCCTTCCTCATGAATGGAATGAGGTGCCCTCATAAAAAGGCTTGATGAAGGGAGTTCATCCCTTTTTGTCCTTCTGCCTTCTGCCCCGTGAGGACACAGCATTCCTCCCCTCTGGAGGTCATGGCAGTCAAGGCGCCATCTTGGAAGCAGAGATCGGACCCTTACCAGAAAATGAACCTGCCTGTGCCTGGATCTTGACCTTGGCCCAGTCTCCAGACTGCTAAAAATAAGTTTCTGTTTTTTTTCTTTCTTTCTTTCTTTTTTTTTTTTTTAACAAATTATCCAGTCTGTGGTATTCTGTTAAAGCAGCACAAACAAAGACAGGGTCTATAAAGGGACAATTAGGTTAAAATGAAGTCATTAGCGTGGGCCCCATCTAATATGACTGCTGTCCTCATGAAAAGCACAAATTAAGACAGACACACAGAGAGGAAAGACCCTGTGAGGATACAGGGTGAAGATGGCCATGTACAACCCCAAGAGAGGCCTCAAAAGAGATGAACCTTGTGGACACATTGGCCTTGGATTATAGCCTTCAGAATTGTGAGAACAACTTCTGTTGTTTAAGTCACCCAGTCTGTGGTACTCCATTACAGCAGCCCTACCAAAGCAATACGAGAAATATCTGGTAACATTTACTCTTTTGAACACGGGGAATTAACTAATTCTATAAGAGAAAGGGGATAAAGGGAGCAATAGAAGAGATTGGATAAAAACAAGAAGATGAATTTCAGGAAATAGTGGAGCTAGCAATAAGAGGATAAGAAAAAGTGGCCGGGCACGGTGGCTCACGCCTGTAATCCCAGTACTTTGGGAGGCTGAGGTGGGCGGATCGCGAGGTCAGGAGATCAAGACCATTCTGCCTAACACAATGAAACCCCGTCTCTACTAAAAATACAAAAAATTAGCCGGGCGTGGTGGCGGGCGCCTGTAAGTCCCAGCTACTCGGGAGGCTGAGGCAGGAGAATGGTGTGAACCCGGGAGGCAGAGCTTGCAGTGAGCCGAGATCACACCACTGCACTGTAGCCTGGGCGACAAAAAAAAAAAAAAAAAAAAAGCACCAGGGATCCCCAACATGAACTTTTGCTGAGGAAAGAAAATCAAGATTACTTACTCCAACAGGGACGCCTTTGTCTTGAGACAGTGGAGAAAACTTCATGAGCTCAATGAGAAAGAGGCAAGGAAGAAGCAGGAGAGAACTTTAGGGAAGTGAATGGAATGAAACTAAAAGGAAATAAGCAGCACTATGGAGATACCTCAGCTACTGGAGACAGAGTACAGGAAAGGGAAGTAACATGAATCCCAAGATTAAAGAAAGTAAAACATGAAGAATGTGAGGGAGTAAAAGGAGTTCGAAGGAAACCTGGAGGAGCTAAAAACGAACCATACACATATGGGCCAAGTGTTATGTAAGTGAGAAACAGGTCACTGAGAGAGCATTAGATCATTCAAACTCGGAGTCACAGTTTATGGGGATCAGAAAACAAAGGAAATAGGGTTTAATTTTAAAATAAGAAACAGGCTGGGCGCGGTGGCTCATGCCTGTAATCCCAGCACTTTGGGAGGCTGAGGCAGGTGGATCATGAGGTCAGGAGTTCGAGACCGACCGACATAGTGAAACCCCATCTTTACTAAAAATACAAAAATTAGCTGGGCATGGTGGCATGCACCTGTAATCACAGCTACTCAGAGGGCTGAGGCAGGAGAATCACTTGAATCCGGGAGGTGGATTTTGCAGTGAGCTGAGATTGTGCCATTGTACTCCAGCCTGGAGAACAGAGTGAGACTCCATAAAAATAAAATAATAAAATAAAGTAAAAGTAAAAATAAAATAAGAAACAAAGTTATATGGGAAGACTGGACTCGGACATCAACTTTTTAAACCTTTCCTGGATCCTGTGAGCCAATAAATTCCTCTTTTTGTCTAAATTAGTTCAAGTTAGGTTACTGCCTTTCAAAACCAACCAAAGTAAAAAAATAACTATAAATGGAGGAGGAGTGAGACATCTCTTTTTGGCTATATTGAATAGATGAGATATAATTTACCTAAAGTGTAGTTTACAGACAAGCCAGTCACCACACAGCCCATTTCTGGGGGGAGCTGCGGAGCCTGCAGGTCCTACTAAGAAGGTCGCCATGTTCTATGCCACGTTCTCTATCCAGCCTCTAGAACCCCTCAGCCCCCAGTTCCCCAGCTCAGCTGACTAGAATCAGCAATGTGCTCATGATCCAAAGGCCATCGAATTTTCTATGGGTTTATGGCCCACGAGGAGGTTTAGCACAGAACCTCTGTTTTAGTAAGGATACTATTGAGTCAAACAGCCATTATTACCTAGAAAATTCGTGTGGAACTGACAAATTGTGAATAAGTTGAAGTTTTGAGTTATCAGAAAGGATGAGTGAGCAGTTATGAACAAGCAGAAGCTATAGGTAAGCCAAAATCAAAAGGTATTTATAGGAGAGTTGAAAAATTAGTAGAAATGGGAATGGTAGCAGTACAGATGGAGGGATGCTGAGTCACTGTATCTATGGGATCCCTGAATTTGCCAAGGCAACAAGAAGATGACTCAGATCGGTGACTCTTCCACTGGATGCTTCTAGTTCCTGAGTGACTTCCAGAGTCCAAGAGGCCCAGCTTGACAGCTTTTCTTGATACATCAGAAGATTCTTAAAGTCCTTATTTCCATAAATACCGTCATGATACCCCTGCTCCCATCACCCAGATGAACCACTGTTCTTTGTAGTGAAATGGTCTTAACAAACATCTCAATAATAACATTGGCTAACACTTATTTAACATGTATTATGTGCCAAGCACTGAGATATTAATTTGACACATTGTACCTCACTTAATTTTCTGAACAATCCTACAAGGCAGGTACATATTATTCTTATCAATTTATGGATGGAGAAACCTAACTTAGAGAGGTTACCTTGCTTGTCCAAGTCACATCTTCTGTGGGGGAGCTAAGTCTGAAGCAGAGCTGTATAACTCTGGAGTTCAAACATGTAATTATATTTAACTTCTCTCAAGTTACTCAGTTCCCTTGGGGTCATTTCGGATGTACAGAGTGGAAGTAATTTAAGTCATAAAATCAGAAATGTAGCAACCAGAACTAACAGGGAAAAAAAGACTCATCATGAATATCATGTGTTATAAAATAATCATGTGTCTTGCTGAAACTTCATAAAAGAGAAGTTCTAGAAAGTTCTCCCAAACAAGAAATGGTGAATGGGAATAATTACTAATTTCAGACACATAATATGTGCCAGATGTATTATCCTATTTGAACAAATGGTTAAGGAAAATATGTATTCTTTCTAGTTTAATAGTGGCCTCAGTTTTCCTAATTTGCTTCATAAAGTCTTATGCTCTTGACAGGGAATTCTCCTACAAAGGGGTTTTCTGAAATCAACCATGGATGTAGAGAAGAGACTACTTTGCATTAAAAAAAAAGAGAAATGAAACTGTAGAGTTAAAAGGAAAAAAAAAATGTGGCCAGGCACGGTGGCTCACGCCTGTAATCCCAGCACTTTGGGAGGCTGAGACAGGCGGATCATCTGAAGTCAAGAGTTCAAGACTAGCCTGGACAACATGGTGAAACCCTTTCTCTACTAAACGTACAAAAATTAGCTGGCTGTGGTGGCGTGCACTTGTAGTTTCAGCTACTCAGGAGGCTGAGGCAGGAGAATTGCTTGAACCCAGGAGGTGGAGGTTTCAGTGAGCTGACTCTGTACCACTACACTCCAGCCTGAGCAACAGAGCAAGACTCAGTCTCAAAATAAATAAATATATAAATAAAATAAAAAATGTTATGTGTAAGAAAAATAAGCTGTGAGATATGAAGTGTAAGATATCAACTCTTCTAATTATGCTGCATTAATAACTAAAATTTATTTCTCAAAAACTGGAAAATTTAGCAGAGATGTAGCTATTTAAAAATGAATAATAATGTTAAATATGTGTTTGCTCCATGAGGGCATAGATTTTTGTGTTTCCTTCACTGCTGGATCCTTAGAAGCTGGAACAGACTATGTTATATAGTAGATGCTCAATAAAAATCTGCTAAATAGAACCAATAAATGACTTAACTCAGAAGACCGAGATTATTCTCTGAATTGTATCTCTAAATGATATATGAGCAAGTCATTTAGCATATTTAGATGCAAGTTTTATTTATTTATTTGTGGGATTTTTGCTTTTTAAAATATACTGCAAGGAGATGGAATTTGTTCTACTAGACATAAAACCTAACGGTATGGTACTGGTTTAGGAACAGGCAATAAGTCAAAGGAACAGACTAGAAAATTTAGAGAGAGACTTTGAATACACACACACACACACTTAGTATTTTAAATAACATCAATATATAATATAAAATGAATTGGTTTATGACATCTGGTCATTGATTAGGACCAATCATATTAATTCCCTCTCAAGCCATATACAAAGCTACATTCCAGATAGATCAAGGACTTGAACATTTTTTAATAAAAAAGCAAAGTATGGTCAGGCATGGTGGCTCATGTCTGTAATCCCAGCACCTTGGGAGGCCGAGGTGGGTGGATTTCTTGAGGCCAGGAGATCGAGACCAGCCTGGCAAACATGGCAAAACCCATCTCTATTAAAAATACAAAAATTAGCCAGGCACGGTGGTATACACCTGTAATCCCAGCTACTACTCAGGAGGCTGAGGAATGAGAATCACTTGAACCCGGGAGGTGGAGGTTGCAGTGAGCTGAGATCGCCCCACTGCACTGCAGCCTGTGTGACAGAGTAAGACTCTGTCTCAAAAAAAAAAAAAAAAAAAAAAAAGCAAAGTATAAAACCACTAGGAACAAAATTCACAAATTCATAGAAATGTTTTTATAACCTTACCATGGTATACCCTTTATAAGAGTAATGCCAGGCTAGGCACAGTGGCTCATAGCTGAAATCCCAGCACTTTGGGAGGCTTAGGCAGGTAGATCACTTGAGCCTAGGAGTTGGAGACCAGCCTGGGCAACAATAGTAAGACCCTGTCTCTATGAAAAAACAAAAAAAGAAATTAACTGGGTGTGGTGGTACACACCTATGGTCCTAGCTACTTGGGAGGTTGAGGTAGGAGGACTCTTTGAGTCCTGGAGGCAGAGGCTGCAGTGAGCCATGACTGCACCACTGCACTCTAACCTGGGTGACAGAAAGATACCGTGTCTCGAAACAGTATTTTAAAAGAGAGTAACACCAAAGCCAAAACTATAAATAAAACAGATTAATGTATGAACAATTATATGCATTAGAGTGCAGGAGAAAATAAAAAGTGTTATGGAATTAAGAGGAAAACTTGGACAAATGAAGATGGTACCATACATCCAGGCTAATTATGTTACTTTAAAATATTTCTTATGCCTGTCACAGTGGCTCACATCTGTAATCCCAGCACTTTGGGAGGCTGAGGTGGGAGAATTGCTTGAGCCCAGGTGTTCGAGACCAGCCTGAACAACACAGTGAGAACCTGTCTCTATGAAAAATAAAAAATTAGCCAGGCATGGTGCCATGCACCTGTGGTCCCAGCTGCTCAGAAGGTTGAAGTGGGAGGGTCACTTGAACGCAGGAGGTTGAGGCTGCAGTGATGGCACCACTGTACTCCAGCATGGGCAACAGAGTGAGACCCTGTCTCAAAAATAAAATAAATAATATATTTCTTAAATTATGAAACTATTATCACATTCTCAAAACTTTAGGGAAATAGAAAATAGAAGAAAATCCCCTGATTATAACACAATGACTATCATTTTTGTTTATTCCCTTGCAATATTTTTCATAGGAATTTTTTTGTTAAGATATTTCACATGCCATAAAATCCACTCCTTTAGAGTGTACAATTTAGTGGATTTTAGTATATTCACAAAGATGTGTAAGCATTACCACTCTTTAATTCCAAAATGTTTTCATCCCCCACCCCAGAAAAAATGATGACAACACATTAGCAGTTACTGTTCATCCCCCTCCCTCAGCCCAAATCTACTTTCTGTCTCTATTTGTCATAGGCATATTTTAAACCCATTTGAATTGTAGAAGCCTCCCTTGTTTCATTTAACTGTGTCAGAAACAAGCTTTCCATAAGTGAATAGTCTTCAAACTTTTGTATAGAAAAATCAACTCTAAAATGTTTGCAGAGGGCAAAAAATAAAAGGAAGAAAAACAGAAATAAAAAGGATCATTCCAGGATACCAATTAAAAGACAAAAATATAGACAATTTACTAAAAAGTATACAATACAGGTCAAGAAGTGAATAAGGATTCTTTGATTCTTCCACTTTCTTAGTAAACTTGCTTTCACGAAAAAAAAAAAAAAAAAAAAAAAAAAAAAGTGAAAAGGCACTAGGTCAGATTATTGAAGAAAGGAACATTTTCTTGGGTCTGATGATTTTACTATTGTGTTATCTTCAAAAATTTTTTTTTAACGAAAGCAGTACATGCACATATTTACAAAAAAGTCAACAATGCTTAAGAGCTTATTGTAAGAGGTAAGAAAGCTTTGCTGCTCTATCCTGCCCCCAACCCACCCCTATGCCTTCCACTCAAACCCTAGAACCAAGTCTGACTTTTTAACGGCTACAGTTTTAAAAATTCTCCTGGGTGGTTACTTCCCTATCTCTAAATACTACAGTCATATCGCCACTTCTTTATTTATCAGACAGACAGGCTTTATCTGTGGACTTCCTTCCTATTCTGATAGATGAGAACTCAGTTCACTTACACCCTCCTCCCTCCCGATATGGATGTCTCCTTATTTTTAGTTCCTCTATTGTAATTTTAGGTAACTTATTTACTTGAGTTCCTCTTTGTAATTTTCTTAATATATGAATATTCGCTTCCTGTTCTGCTAACTGTAACTTGTATCTCTCAAGTCCCCACTTTGCGTGGGTCCTCTTCCCTTCTACTTCCAAAATTCTCTCTGCATGTTGTTTTCTATAAGATTTCAACAGAATAAGTGAAAAAGTTCAAATGACCAGCACAATGGAATATGACGTTTTAACAATGGCATTCAAAAAACTGTGAAGTTGTTCACGCGCATAAGCAAGAAACTAATAAAGGAACACACATCCATCCATCTTTCAGCTTTTTCAAATCTTAACATTATCACACATTTGCTTCCCTTTAAAGAGAGAAAACACTGTCAATCCACTGAGGCCCCATGTACTATTGATTGTATTTCTCTCCTACCTCAATGTTCATCATTATATAAAAATCGCTCTTATTCACTCAGCATTTACCATTCTACCACTTGATTTTATACTTTTGACACATACTTTGGCATCCATAAACATTATGTATTAGGCTGGGCATGATGGCTCACGCCTGTAATCCTAGCATTTTGGGAGGCTGAGGCGAGTGGATAGCTTGCCCTCAGGAGTTTGAGACTAGCCTGGGCAACATGGTGAGACCTCGTCTCTACGAAAAATACAAAAATTATCCAGGTGTGGTGGTGCACACCTGTAATCCCAGCTATTCAGGAGGCTGAGGCAGGAGAATCACTTGAACTTGGGAAGTGGAGGTTGCAGTGAGCTGAGATTGTGCCACTGCACTACAGCCTGGGTGACAGAGCAAGACTCTGTCTCAAAAAAAAAAAAAAAAAAAGTGTAATATACAGTTTTGTATGTCACACTTAAAATTTAACATTTTTATTGGCACAATTTCATTCATTAGACTTACCATTCTGAATATCATTTGATAGTGTGCTTAACATCCTAATTGCTTACTATTATAAATGATGCTGCTATGAGTACTTTGGGTATTCTTAGCATAAATGGGGGAAAGGAATGCTAAGAAAAATTAGCAAATAAATTTTTAAAAGAAAAAAGATAAATGTGGGAGATTTAGAATTTACCTTTGGATTCAATGGAACTGGGTCCTGTTTCTTATACATTAATTATGTTTTAGCCTAACCTAGTAGCTATGAAGTTCTACTCACAGAATTAAAAAAAAAATCTGGAGACATTTATAAATGAGAAAAAGCATAGATGATAATAAAAAAAATACATGTACCTCCTACAATTAATCAATGTTCAGCACAATATTTTTTTTTTTTTTTTTTTTAGAGGCAGGGTCTTGTTCTGTCACCCAGGCTGGAGTGCAGTGGTATGATCATGATCATGGCTCATTGCAGCCTTGAACTCCTGGGCTCTGGCAACCCTCCTGCCTGAGCCTTCTGAGTAGCTGAGACTACAGATATGGGCCACCACACCTGGCTAATTCTTAATTTTTTTTTGTAGAGATGAAGTCTTGCTATGTTGACCAGGCTTGTGGGAGTTCAGTCAGGCTGGTGGAAAAAATTTTAAAGATAGTTATAAGAAATAGAGCAAACCTTCTTGGAAGTCTGTGGGGGTTTACATCGCTTCAGTAACAGATTTGGCTGAAGACAGCCTAATCCTCTCTACCTTTAGCTGACAGCAAAAAAGCAAATAATAAGGGAATATGGGGAAGTTTATCTGAATAGCTTGTTTACTCATGTCGTCCTAAAACCAACCTTTGATCAACCTCAGGTGTATAATTGCTCTCTATTTGGGGGTTGAGCAATGTTAATTACCCTCTAGTGGTGTTTACTCGAGACCTTTGTCATTTAATCTGTACTAAATAAATGCGAACTTTGCTAGCTTATTGAGGTGATGCTCCAGACCAACAGCAGAGCCCCTTAGCTAGACTGACAGGCAAAATATCTGTGTCAGTGTACGTCTCTCATCTATCACTGGGTCAGGGTCTGCGGGCTGGATTCCTGCACAGGCTGGTCTCAAACTCCCGGGCTCAAGCGATCCTCCTGCCTGAGCCTTCTGAGTCGCTGAGACTACAGATATAGGCCACCACACCTGGCTATTTTTTAAATTTTTTAGTAGAGATGAAGTCTTGCTGTACAGCCCAGTCTAGTCTTAAACTCTTGGGCTCAAGAGCTCCTCCTGCGTTGGCCTCCCAAAGTGCTGGAAGTACAGGCATGAATCACGGTGCCGAGACAGACACGTTTTTAAAAATAAAGGAATACTCCTGAAACGCTGAAGTCTTCTTTGTACCCCTTTGTGATAACATGAGTAGCCTCTTAATGACACCAAGGAACAAGTTAGTCCCAAAGTAGCTCACATAAATGGTGATAGAGGAATGAGGGGTGGGTGTGATCTATGCAAAAAACCTTTTCTCTTTAACGGGTTGCTGTTTCTAACATAATTGCAGTAGTACCCTATGTTGCTATAATGCATTATAGTTTTCAATGTGCTTTTGTGGCCTCCATAATAGAGGGGTTGTGAGGTAAGCTTCAACCACAGCTGCCCCACTCCCCAAGAGAGGATACACAATGATGAATAGGTGAATTTCTGCCTCTTAGTTTCTTAGCTGGGGAGGGGCACTTACTGGAACAGCACAGAAAACAGAGTCTTTGGCCCAGTTGGGGAATCTTTATCAGGTTATGCTACTTCAAGCTTTCCTCCTGTTAAATGTGAGAGGAATAAATCCCTGTTCCTTGGATCAGTGTGACTCTGAAACAGCTGGAGGAGAGACAGTTTTAGGCAGGTTGAAACAGAGAGCTCCAGCATATGTACTTTTTTTTTTTTTTTTGAGATGGAGTCTCGCTCTATCGCCCAGACTGGAGTGCAGTGGTGTGATCTTGGCTCACTGCAAGCTCCAGCTCCTGGGTTCATGCCATTCTCCTGCCTCAGCCTCCTGAGTAGCTGGGACTATAGGCGCTCGCCACTACGCTTAGCTAATTTTCTCGTATTTTTAGTAGAGACAGGGTTTCACCGTGTTAGCCAGGATGGTCTCGATCTCCTGACCTCGTGATCTGCCCACCTCGGCCTCCCAAAGTGCTGGGATTACAAGCGTGAGCCACCCGCCTGGCCTCAGCATATGTAATATTAGGAGAAAAGATTTCTAAGGATTAACAAGAGAGCAATGCTGGGCATGGAACATCTCCTCCAAATAAAGAAAGCAGCACTTTCTAAAGCTCAAGCTGATTTGAAAGTTGCTGAATCGAATGGAGCTTTGAAAATAGAAACAGGGGCTACATATAATATGATAATACTGGGCTTGCTCCACTTTTCCAGGGATCCAGGTGCACATTGCTGGGTCCCAGGCTGGTTGATGCTGGCAAACTATAAGACAAGCATGGAGAAGAAAATACATGGTGAAAAGTAAAGACAGAAGTCTTAAGAAAGAAGAGAGAAAGATATTTTTGAAATTAATGTCAAAGGTGTGTGTGTGTGCATGCATGTATATACGTATATATAATAATAATAACTGTACAGTAAGGTGACCCCAGTTTCAGCTTATTCAGGGGAAATCACCAATTATATCTACAATGTATAACAGAAGAAGCATGGCTTCAAGCCCTTGAACATTTAAGCTAGAGAAGCAAGACAAATAGTCACAAAAGAAAGCCCAGTATTTCTAATATATACATATCCCCGATAGACACACATATGCATACATATATATATGTATGCATACGCTCACACACATACATACACATATGTATACATATATATACACACATTTGTGAAATAAACATTTATGTATAATTGAAAAGATCAGCCAGGCACGGTGGCTCACGCCTGTAATCTCAACACTTTGAGAGGCCGAGGCAAGCAAACAGCTTAATCTCAGTTCAAGACCAGCCGGGGCAACATGACAAAACCCCATCTCTACAAAAAATACAAAAAAATTAGCCAGGCATGGTGGCATGTGCTCGTAGTCCCAGCTATTTGGGAGGCTGAGATGGGAGGATCACTTGAGCCTAGGAGGCAGAAGTTGCAGTGAGGCGAGATCATGCCACTGTACTCCAGCCTGGGTGACAGAGTGAGACCCTGCCTCAAAAGAAAATAGAAGAATAAGGACAAACTCGAGCTTTCAATAAACTCCATGAGTTATTTCATTTTTACATAATAACTGCTGGCTAGATTCAACATGAAGACCCTAATCAGCATCTGTATTCCCCATGGTGTGACACCTCCTATTTACCCCCTAGCTAGAACTGACCAGACCCCTTCTGATAACCACAGAGGATTTTCATCTTGGCTCATATTTCAGCATGAACCACCACCATAATGTGTTACATTATTTCATTTGTCCTTTCCCACTAGGCTTTGACGTCTTTAGGATAAGAACCACGTTCTTACCTTCCCATCTCTGGCACCTGATGTGTTATTTGGCCAATGTATGTACTCAGCACATCCTCAGTGAGTCAGCACATCCACTGCCAGTCACAGAGAGATGGGTTGTGCTGTTGAAGCAACTTCTTCCTACCATCTCGTGCAGCCCTTGCAGCTTTGTTCGCTTCTTTAGGCAGACAATCAACAGCTATCGTATCTAATTCACAGGGGCTTTCTTGTATTTTCTCCCATGGGGAAATAACTGCCATCCCTCTTCCTCCAAGGCTAAGATACAAATTCTTCCAATGTGCTGTTAAAAAACAAAAAAGACTATTAAGGATCTAAGATTGAGACAGAAAGGAAAAGTTTTACTGCCAAGTGGGGAACCTGGCACAAACAGAGGCAACAGTCTAGGAGACCCTCAGGGATGAGATTTAGAAGAGAAAGGAGGTAGGTCCTTTAAAACAGAAACACTAAAACTATCTCTGTCCCACATTATGAAAGTAAAATGTCTGGGTGATGTTGATTGGCTGACAAGGTCTGCGTTTGTTGTTTACATAATTCTGGGGCTCATTGGGCTGGTCACTGTGCACTGTTGCGGCCATCTTGGGATAATGGTATCCAGGTGGACCTCAGGCGATCTTCCTGCCTCAGCTTCCGAAAGTGCTGGGATTATAGGCACGAGCCAGCGCACTGGGTCTCACTTCTCTATTTCTATGGAGATCATATGTAACCCTTGTCTCCTAAGCGGTGGGTGACTCTTCTCTTGGGCAGTGCTCCTTCTATGAGACAAGGGAGAAGAATGAAACTCCTTCAATGCCTACTATATGGCAGGAACTCTACCGCACTCAGAAACTTACAAACAACATTAAGTGGTTATCATCATTTACAGAGGACACCACAAAGCCATTAAATGGTAAATTTAGGGTTCAAAGCCAAGTCTAGTTTGGCTTTCAAACTTTGGGTGATAGCCCTGGATGTCCTTCAACAGCCTCAATAGGCCACAGTGACTCTCCCACTACCAATGAGTGACCGAGCAGCTGGCTATGACATAGGAGGCCAGATATGTATTCCAACCCAGACTTCCAGGTCTTACAAGTCCTGGTTAGTTCACTAAGTGAAGGACTAGCAATTTGCCAGTCAAGAGAACTGCTCAGCAGCATAAAATGCTCTCTAGTCAGGAGGAAAGACAAAGGAAACAATAAAGAGAAAACTGTGAAAGGTTGAAGGATTGAGGTTACAAGAAACTAATTAACTATGCTAACCTTATATTGGTTTTGATAGTGAAAAAAGCAGTATGTAAAAAGCACATGGTATAGAAAATGCCTTTTATGCTAGACTGTACTGAAATTTAAATGAGGTAATGCATCTGAAAGCGCATTACTTTTTTTTTTTTTTTTTTTTTT
>NW_012110252.1:4592969-4606030 GCF_000951045.1 Mandrillus leucophaeus
TTGAGACGGAGTCTCACTCTCTTGTTCAGGCTGGAGTGCGATGGCACAATCTCGGCTCACTGCAACCTCTGCCTCCTGGGTTCAAGCGATTCTCCTATCTCAGCTTCCCCAGTAGCTGGAATTACAGGCGCCTACTACCACACCCAGCGAAGTTTTTGTATTTTTAGCACAGATGAGGTTTCATCATGTTGGCCAGGCTGGTCTCGAACTCCTGACCTCAGATGATCCACCTGCTTCGGTCTCCCAAAGTGCTGGGATTACAGGCATGAGCCACTGCACTCAGCCAAGTGCATTATTTTTAAAAGTATAAAGTATTACGCAGCCATGAAGGATTATTTGTGCAAGAAGAAAGCTTTTACAGGAAAAACTTGAAACATTGGTATTTTTGCCTCCTTTTTAACAACTAGAGTCGTTTTGGGAGTTGTTTCTTGTCAAAGAAACAACCCATGTTTATTTTCCCAGTATGGCAGGACCATGTAGGAAAGCAAAATTAGCGCTCAGGAGAGGAAATTCTCTGAGACTCTATGAGACTCCATTACCCTCCTCTAAACTATGGCCAAAAAGATTGGATAGCACTTTTTAAGGTAGTTTAAGAAAAATAGGCGGTGCATGGTGGCTCATGTCTGTAATCCCAGCACTTTGGGAGGCCAAGGCGAGTGGATCACCTGAGGTCAGGAGTTCAAGACCAGCCTGATCAATATGGTGAAACCCCATCTCTACTAAAATTACAAAAATTAGCCAGGTGTGGCGGCAGGTGCCTGTAGTCCCAGCTACTCAGGAGGCTGAGGCAGGAGAATTGCTTGAACCTGGGAGGCGTTGGTTGCAGTGAGCCGAGATTGTGTCACTGCACTCCAGCCTGGGTGGCAGAGCGGGACTCCATCCCAAAACAAAAACAAGAGAGAAAAAAAGAAAAATATATAGTGAGCACAATAAAGCTGTATAATTTAAATTAAATGTGAATAGCATGCCTGGAGACGTTGTACTAGAAAAATATTTCTACCCAAAAAATCAAATTTTATTTTCCCTTATAGATATTCAATCTGCTTTCATCTCAGTTCTCCCTACCTTATCAAACCTCTCCCCACATTTCCTATTCTTTTTCTCACCAGCCTGATGTCTCTCATTGTACTGCTTAAGAGAAATGTTATGTTACTATTCTTTTCTCCCAGAACTGTTTCTCTGGTTCTTTAAGGTATCTGAGTACACACTGTGCCTTCTTCCTTTTAGCCCTCCCTTCTCCTTGTTCCCTAGCCTTACCTTTATGACCTTAGAACTTCAAGTTCCCACTACAATTTTAAATATAGACTATTTTGCTTTTCCTCCTACGAGGGAGCTTAAATTGCCTCTAATTATACTGTTTTCCCAAGTCCTTCCTCTCCTTTGCAATTTAGATATAGCACAGAAGTACATTTTGCTTGACTGTCCTCTGAACTGTCATGCTGTTTTGATGCGGTTCTATGGTCCAAGAGTCTTGGTTAAATAATGGCCCAGCACCCACCTGTGTTTAAAAGAACTGCTTCACAGGCAAATCAAAAAGCCCATGGATCCGAAGTCACAATGGGCGTTGCTATTCAAACAGCACCGGATTGCTATTCAACGCTTGGTTGAAAAATAAATTTCAATTTCATTCACCTAAAATGTTTCCTTCTATTTTGTAGGATTGCATGTTCTCACTTCAAGCTGGACTTGATCACAAGTGGACATTAACATAGTCTTACAGATTAGCCTGTTTTCATTGGTCCAGAGTATTCTCCAAATCAAGCAGGGTCTGTGCATTTGAAGCAACTCCCCTGAACAATTTCATGGGCATTCTCAAACTTGAGAGCTACTTGAAAAGCTGTGTTGGAGAAAAGAACAACCAATGAATGTGGCAGGACAGAATGTTGAACATTAACTTCCCTTTTCCTCTTCCCCCATCTGTTCTCTTCCATTATCCCTACCACTCCACTCAGTCTCATTATTCAGGCAACAGTTATTTGCCTTTATTTCCTCAAGAAAGGAACAAAAGAAAACAGAATTGCTTTCTGATTTTTTTTTTTCATTTTAAAATGGACTTTGAAATCATAAGCAAAGAGGTGTTTACGAGTCTTTCCAAAGTCAAACATGAAGGTTTTGAAATTTCGAAGTCACTGCCTTGAAGAGACTCGAGGCTTGGAGTGTGTACAGTATGTCAGAGCCGGACTTTTCTCCTTCCTGAGACTAGATGATTGTCTGAATCCAAGACAGTCTTCACGATTTCAGAGGAAGTGGTCAAGTGGTCTCTGAGGTAGACCTTCTGCTTAAGAATAGTCAGGAGGCCGGGCGCCGTGGCTCACGCCTGTAATCCCAGCACTTTGGGAGGCCAAGGTGGGCAGATCACCTGAGGTCGGGAGTTCAGACTACCCTGACCAACGTGGAGAAACCTCGTCTCTACTAAAAATACAAAAAATTAGCCGGGCGTGGTGGCACATGCACTCCAGTTTGGGTAACAAGAGTGAAGCTCCGTCTCAAAAAAAAAAAAAGAAAGAAAAAAGAAAAGATAAGGAGGTATACAGTCAGGATGTATACCTCCAAAGCTGAGGTAGGGAGAAAGACACCAGAGTTCTAGAGGCCTGCCAGCCACAGCAGCAGCAGAAGGAAGGTGTAGGGGGGAACAGGGCAGCCAGGTCTGTGCCACCTCCCAGACACAATTCTTGGGAACGGAGGGTAAGTGGTGATGGGAGAAAATCTTGACTTAATTTATGTTAAGATTAAAGAAATGCCATCTGGTGGCATTTAAGTTCACACATAGGTAAAGAAAGTTATGCATTTACTGTGAAATTCATCCCACTATTTAGTAGAAACAGGAGCTCTGGGTTCAGGTCAAAAGTCTCTTTTGTCAACTGTGGCACCACTGAGCAACCGCTCAGCTTTTGTGAATCCTGGGTTCTTCATTATTAAAATGGGAACATTAACGTTGGGTTGAGTATAAGAAATGGACATTTCTGCAGGTCAAAAATGGCTGAATATTTGCATTTTCATATGATTCAACCTAATACTTCACAGGCATAAGGAAAAAAATAGAATAACATACAAACAACTGTCCCTGGAGTAAGTACTTAACAAATACATGATTTATAAAGAAGATACGTGAAAGATACTTGTTAAGTACATGATTTATAAAAAGATATGTAAGTATGTACACCCTTGTTGTCTAATCATCATAGAATAACCTGAGCTTAAAATCCCTGCTCCCTACCATACAGAAGGCAAAATGCCTATTAGGGGTTTTCTTTCTTCTCCCTCTCCTTCTTTTTCCTCCTCCTCTTGACTCCTCCTCATCCTCCTCTTTCTTCTTCACCTTAAAGTTTAATGTCTAGAAAGGGGCTGAGCACGGTGGCTCATGCCTGAAATCCCAGCACTCTGGGAGGCTGAGGTGGGCAGATCACCTGAGGTCAGGAGTTTGAAACCAGCCTGGTCAACATGGCAAAACCCCATCCCTACTAAAAATACAAAAATTACCCAGGTATGGTGGCAGGCACCTGTAATCCCAACTACCCAGGAGGCTGAGGCAGGAGAATCACTTGAACCCGGGAGGCAGAGGCTGCAGTGAGCCAAGATTATGCCACTGCACTCCAGCCTGGGTGACAGAGTGAGACTCTGTCTCAAAATAATTAATAATAATAATAATAATTTCTAAAAAGGTAATACATTCTCACAGTTCAAAAACCAAAAGGTATAAAAATACAGCAAAAAAGTCCTATCATATCGCTGTCTAGAGTACTATTTCTTATATATTTTCCTGATTTTTGAGTATTTTAAAATGTGAGTGTTGGATATGAGTGTTGGATTTGAAAAGTTTGATGATAATTTGTATATATTTATGTGTGTGTGCGTGTGTGTGTGTGTGTATAGTAGTCCAAGACGATCAGTTTATGAATAGTAAGAGGAGACCCACGGAAAACCAGTCCCTTTGACCAAGCTCACTCAGATAATCAGCAGCAGGGCTTGGACATTAACTATACTTATCCAACATCCTTTGAGGTCTCACATGACAAATTACAAATATGGAGTGTAAATGTAACCCACTCGGCTAGGCAAATAAAGCCCTCTTTTTAATTAATTAATTAATTAATTAATTTTTTGGTTTATAGGCAATAGAAGCCAGGGTGACGTACAGTCAAATCTCATTTCTCATGCCTTTCATATCTGCAAATTCTCGTACTCATTAAAATTTATTTGTAACCCCCAAATAACTACCTACAGCCCTTTTGTGATCATTGGCAGACATGCGCAGAAAAGAAAAAAAAAATGGAGCTGTTGATTGTACACATTCCCATCTGAATTTCAACAAAGCAACACTCTGCCTTCCCACTTCAGCTTTCTTACTATATGTGTGTCCTTTTCCTGTTTATTTAGTACCATGTTTTTCACACTTTTGTTCTTCTTGGTGGTGATTTTGCTGTTTAAAATTGCCAACAAGTATAGTGCTAAGTGCTGCCTAGGATTCTTAAGCACGAGAAGGCTATGATGTACCTTACAGAGAAAATATGTGTGTTGGATCAGTTTCACTCAGGCATGAGTTATGGTGCTATCAGCTGTGGGTTCAATGTTAACAAATCAACAATATATGCTAAAGTGTTTTTAAACAGAAATACACATAAAACAAGGTTATATGTTTGGTTGGCAAAAATGTCGTGACCAGAAGCTTGCAAAAACCTAAACCTGTATTTCCTTTAAGAGCAATGGTTCATTATTCACTAATTCAATGTTTACAGCAACTTTATAAACCATAACTATCATGAATAATGAGAATTGACTGTATTTTAGATCATAATACCTGAAGTGAACTTTTCCATCATGGTTTTTAGTTCTTAGAGTCCCTCGGATTCAGTTTTTTAAAAATATGATAACTGTGCTCTCATATCCCACATTCTTGAGGTAAAAAAATTATTTTATTGGGTACAGAAATGGCTCCTGCATGCATTTTTGGAGGGGCCGGCCCGCTGAGGAAGCCATGGTTGGCTCAAGTGGTTTAAATGTATTGCTAATTTCATAGCCTCTGAACCACTTATGAAATAATACTGATGATATGTCAGCAGCTGTGTTTGCAGCTCCTTCAGGAATGCTTATATCTTTTACTACTGGTAAAGAAGAAATTTATAGTAACATATATATATTTTTTTTGAGATACAGTCTCACTCTGTCGCCTAGGCTGGAGAGCAGTGGCTTGATCACGGTTTACTGCAGCCTCGATCTCCCAGGCTCTCCCACTGTAGCCTCCCCAGTAACTAGGGCCCCCACACATGCATCACCACAGCCAGCTAATTTTTTTATGTTTTGTAGAGAGAGGGTCTTACTATGTTTTCCAGGCTGGTCTCGAACTTCTGGGCTCAAGCAATCCTCCTACTTTGGTCTCCCAAAGTGCTGAAATTACAGGCATGAGCCACTGCACCTGGTTTCTGGTAATCTTAAGTAGAGACTTATGAGTGCATACCATTGTATCACCAAACTGGGACTCACTTTTATCTTTCTGTTAATAGCCAAGGCAGTTTTTCTGTTAATTACAATGAAAATCAATGGTTGCTTAGCAAGCTTTTACTCATAACTCCAAGTTTTGTGACTTATAATCAGAAATGGGTATAATTCTTTGTAATTCGTTAAAATGCAGATATTTCCAGAAGGGATAACATATAAAATATAACAGTTTCCTAGCATTATTTTTATCCTTTTGAACCACTGTATACTACGGACAGACAAAGGCAGTTTTGGCCACTTACTCCTCAGTGTGAATAAGTTGACCAGATGTTTTCCAGACCACAGGTTCTGTTAAGAGACAATGTGGAGAGAAATGGGTGGGCAGGTATGGAAAAAAGAGTCAGAAACAGATAGAGAGCTGATCTCTATAAATGGCTCATTATCGGTTGAACTGTGTTCTCTTCTCTGCAAAAAGATACGTTGGAGTCGTAACCCCCAGTACCTCAGAATGTGGCCTTATTTGGAGATGGGATATTTACAGAGGTAAGTTAAAATAAAATCACTAGAGTGGGTCCTAATTCAATACAACTGGTATCTTTATAAAAAAGGGGATATTTAACCACAAATGCAGACACACACATAGGGAGAGTGCTAGTGAAGATGAAGTCAGAGATTGGAATGATGTAGCAGAAGCTTAGGAATGCCAAAGATTGCCAGCAAACCACTAGAAGCTGGGAGAGTCGCGTAGAACAGATTCTCCTTCAGTCCTCTGAAAGAACCAACTCTCCTGACACCTGGACTTCAGACTTCTAGCCTCCAGAGCTGGGGACAATGAGTTTCTCTCATGAAGCCATCATCCAGTGTGTGGTACTTTGTTATAGCAGTCTTAGCAAACGCCTGGTTCCTTAAACCATGCATTTCCATGCGTTTATTTTGTTTAAATAATAAAACGAATCCCTCTCGTGACTTGTAGTTCTGTTCCATTTCAAAAAAAAACCAGAAGAAGATTTATTTAGAAGCTAGACATGATGAACTGGATCTTGCCCAAGGTCATAAAACCACAAAACCCTTTACAGAGCACAGAAGTCTGATTTTTCAAAGCTTGTCTCAAAAGATGGGTCACTCCTTAGTCATTTAGGCCACTGACAACTGCCCTGGACTCTTTTATATATATTAAGCTTATTATACGACTTATAATTGATGCTTTCGCGTCATGGGAAGATCAAATTAATGCAGACAGCGAGTATGTTTCTGGAGGGAGAGCAGCAGGGGTCTTGAGAGGAACAGCAGTGTTGACTGTGCTTTGCTACCTACTCTGGGTGCTGATTACATCTTTCTTTTGTGCAGGCAAATCCACTTGGAGCTATTTTGGGCTCAGTGTGGCCATCATTCTTTGTACACTCTGCTCCTTTCCCCCATGGTTTTTCTATTGATGGGGGATTACTAAAGAATGAACGAAATGAAAGTGGCTTTTAAAAAATTTAAAATGACTCTCACTATGTACTGTGTATTTTCAGTAACATATTCATTAATTATTTCACGTCTCCACTGGAAGTTTTGGAGATGTGAGCCTTGTAATACCTACATGAATGCTTCTAAGATTATGATAAGTGTTCTGCTCTTTGCCTAACAACTTGCCAAGTATTGTCAGCCTCAGTGTGTCAGGTGGGGTCCACTCAAACATCAGGGCCCAAGTCAGGTAGTTCAGTGACTTTAATACTAGGAACTAGTTACAAAGCAGTTGGAATGGCTGGAAAGTCAAACTGGAGAAGAAGGGGAACCCCAGAGAGTAGTAATAGCAGGAAGCCTCTACCATCTACCTCTAGGACTGGGGAGGAGCTGAGTTAACAAAGCCCTGGACCCACTGCCAGGGAAGAAGAACCGCAATTGCAGAGGAAAAGTGGCCATTGTGAAGAAGGTGATGGTGGAGAAGTTGTCTGAATCAGAGGGGAGAGGATATGTTGGCTCCTCCTCTTATTCTACCAGTGCTCCTACTTTATCTCCTTATCTTTCATTGTCCTAATTCATTCTGGGCATGGTTAAATGAGCCCAGGAAATGCAGTTGGCAGGAATCAGCTTCCTGTGATATAGACAGAGTAAGAGAAGGACAAAAATGAATGAATCTGAGAGCAAATGACCAGGACATTCAGCCTAGCACACAATATGTTATACGTGGTTTGGGATAGCAAAAGACGAAGGCAGGTCAGAGAAGCCAGAACCAGGGGGTGGGCAAAGCCAATGAGGTATGACGGGTATTGCATACAGGAAGCGGGTCATAAACAGGACTGGAGTCAATAATACAGGAGACTAGTATATAAACATCATATATATGAGTAGAGAAGCATAAAACAGTCTCCTGGAGATCAAGGAAACAGGAAGTTATAGATTTTTCAGGATAATTCAGCCATATCCAGGAAACAGAACATCAACACACACAGGGAAGTAACAAACAGTCAATAGGCTTAGAGTGGTACAATTCATTATGCACTTGTAGGAGTTCATTCCAAATAATAGGCTGAAATGTAGACATGAGAATCCAAAAAAGACATTTTCTTAGTTTTTGCCAATATCTTAGCTACGCTTTTTTGTTGTTGTTGTTGTTCTCCAAAGCAAGTTAACGCTCACGTCTGCTTGGAAATTGTATTTAGGAACAGCTGCCAGGGTGCAGTGGCTCATGCCTGTAATCCTAGCACTTGGGGTGGCTGACGCAGGAGGTGACAGAACAAAATCCTACTAAAAAAAAAAAAAAAAAGTCAGGCACGGTGGCTCACGCCCATAATCCCAGCACTTTGGAAGGTCGAGGCAGGTGGATCACAAGGTCAAGAGATGGAGACCATCCTGGCCAACATGGTGAAACCCCGTCTCTACTAAAAATACAAAAATTAGCTGGACGTGGTGGCGTGCACCTGTAGTCCCAGCTATTTAGGAGGCTGAGGCAGAAGAATTGCTTGAACCCAGGAGGCAGAGGTGGCAGAGAGCTGACATTGGGCCACTGCTGTCCAGCAGATCGAGACTCTGAAAAAAAAAAAAAAAAAAAAAGAAAAAAAGAAACGAAACTACTGAAATAGCTGATAATTAGCTTGCTTACTTGTTGTTACTCTTTCTCATGATGGACTATAAAGAAAAGTTATAGCTATTTGAATTTTCTGCTGATTTGAAATCTCTATATAAACAGTACATTCCTGTTTGGTACTCAGAGGGCACTTATCTGCAAGAAAGGCAAAGAAAACGGAAAAGTTAATGAAAAAGGAATCATCCAATCCATGAACAGAACAAAACCATATACACAGTGAAGAAACTTACTTGTCTTACATTTTCTTCCTTGTATGACTTATCATTCATGGTAGTGACTACTTTGGGGCTTGAGAAAAGCTTCTCTAATTTATTCAATGTAACGTCACATGTGAAAAAGACACATAGATACTTTAGACATGATCATAACACTTTATTATTTATTTATTTATTTATTTATTTATTTATTTATTTATTTATTTTGAGACAGAGCTTTGCTCTTGTTGCCCAGGTCGGAGTGCAGTGGTGCCATCTCAGCTCACTGCAACCTCTGCCTCCTGGGTTCAAGCGATTCTCCTGACTCAGCCTCCCAAGTAGCTGGGATTACAGGCATGCATCACCACGCCCAGCTAATTTTTTGTAATTTTAGTAGAGGCGGGGTTTCACCATGTTGGCTGGGCTGGCCTCAAACTCCTGACCTCAGGTGATCCACCCGCCTCGGTCTCTCAAAGTGCTGGGATTATAGGTGTGAGCCACCGTGCCTGGTCCATAACACCTTATTTAAAAATAATCTCTCTGGATCCATACAACTTGTCTGGGTAACTAAATTGAAAATTATTCCTTGTTTTAAATTAATTCAATTGAAACATTTAAAAATTTTTTTTGTTGCTAATCAAGCACGTTTTGGTGGAATCTAAATTAGCACGTGTAGGAGATGCCTGTTTCACTAATTATACAGGCATCTTGCAGTAATTAATGTTTGGGAGAAAGGAATGTCTTTTGCTTACTCTCTTATTCATCACAAAAATGTGAATTTTGGAAAGTAATAATGGAAGCATGTAGAATTACAGAAATACAAATGTATATAATTATCACAAAAAATGAGGCCAAAGGACTATTCGGATATAATGAGGCTGTGGTAGCTGTAATTATCTAGGAAATTAATAAAATTCATTCACCTAGAAATTATTAGTGAGTATCAAATATGTGTCAGCACTAGGCTGGGGTCTGAGAACATGCAGATAAACCATAGTTCTGGCTTCAGGGAGTTATATAGACTAGAGATAAAACCTAACTACAGGGGCTGGGCACGGTGGCTCACACCTGTAATCCCACCACTTTGGGAGGCCGAGGCGGGTAGATCACCTGAGGTCAAGGAGTTTGAGACCAGCCTGGCCAACATGGTAAAACCCCGTCTCTACTAAAAATACAAAAATTAGCCGGGTGGTAGTGTGTGCACCTGTAATCCCGGCTACTCAGGAGGCTGAGGCTGAGGCATCTCTTGAGCCTGGGGCGGAGGTTGTGGTGAGCTGAGATCACGACACTGCATTCCAGTCTGGGTGAGAGAGTGAGACCCTGTCTCAAAAAACAAAACAAAACAAAGAAAAAAACCAAACCTAACTACAGGGCTATGAGAGATGACTACTGGCATGAAGCCACAGGTACAACAAAGGGGATGTGTCCCCAGGCAAAGGGTAGTCAGCAAGCCTGCAACCTCAGGGTTCCCAGATCTGAGCCTCTGGCTCTTGGCTAGCCAAACCCCAAGCCTTGGCCTTCTGCCATGGCAAGCTCCAGCCTGGTCTCCCACCTTGAGCTAACATTCAGCTGTTGTACACGTAGCCACGCTTCCTGCTTACCTGTCACTTCCAGTTCTCAAGGGCACCCTTTGCAACCTAAATTCCACCCCTTTTCACTTTTTCACATCAAACAGATCATCTGGTCCTGTGGATTACATTTCTCAGAAATACCTCTGAACATTTGCCTCCTCTCCACCCCCACTGCCTCTGCAACAGAGCAGGTGCTCGCCATTTCTGACTTGTTCTGTCACACACTCTCTTATCAGGTCTCCCCGTCTCCTGTTTTGACATGCTGTAAAGCAATTCGCCACTGGAAAAAAGGGCTGTCTCTCTCTCTCTTTTTTTGAGACGGAGTCTTGCTCTGTTGCCCAGGCTGGAGTGCAATGGCATGATCTCGGCTCACTGCAACCTCTGTCTCCCATGTTCAAGTGATTCTCCTGACTCAGCCTCCCTAAAGGCTGGGATTACAGGTGCATACCACCCAGTCCAGTTAATTTTTGTATTTTTAGTAGAGGCGGGGTTTCACCATATTGGCCAAGCTGGTCTCGAACTCCTGATCTCAGGTGATCCACCCGCCTCGGCCTCCCAAAGTGTTGGGGTTCTAGGAGTGAGCCATCGTGCCTGGCCTCTCTTTCCAAAGTATGTCATTATTTTTCCCAAGACCCTTTGACAGTTCCTCATTTCCTACATACCGTGGTTCTCAAACTTGGATGTGCTCCAGAATTACATAGGAAATTTTTCATTTTTTTAGACGACGTCTTGCTGTATTTCTCAGGTTGGTTTCAAACTCCTGACCTCGTGTGATCCTCTGGACTCAGTCTCCCAAGTAGCTGAGATTATCGGTGCATGCCACTGAGCCCAGCTGGAATTTTTTTTTTTTTAAACACGGATTCCTGTGAATCAAAATTTCTAGAAGTGAGGTCTGAGCAATCTGTATTTTTAACAACTTATCCAGATGGTTCGTTACTGTCAGTCTGGTTCTAGCTGAGGGAGTTTTAGAATTACAAGGCAAAGTCCAAACTTAGCACACAAAGTCATTCACATCAACTCTTCCCCTGTACACACCCTATGTCATAGCCAGAGTTGTAACCCATTTCTTAAACACCCAGGGTTCTTTTAAGTCTCTGTGTCATTGCATGTTATTTTCTCTAGAATTGCCTTTAACCTCCTTTCCACCCTGGAGAGCATTCCCTAAGCTATCTTTGAAGCTTTCTCTGATCTCTAAGTTAGAGTCCTCCTCTGCTTCTCAAGCCCTGTGTTAATCACTTGTCATGGTGTACTTGAATTTTTACTTGTCTTGTTTCCCTTTACTGTACTTTGACTTCAAAGGGTGGGGCTGCAAATTAGTCATCTCCTTAGAGTCTAGCCTTGTTCCTAGTTTCTAACTGGCACATAATACAAACGAATGAATGAAAGGACAAATGAATGAAGAGAATGCTAGTTATGATAAGGAACTGGCTGTGTATGAGACGACTTCTCTTTATGAACTAAATATATGCCTTTTAATAAAATACTATCCACGTGTAGCTAGCATAAGCTCATCAGCATTTGAGATGATATGGAAACCAAAATAAACAAATGCTACCACAAAAACATAATGACTGCTTTCCCCAGTGCAGGATTGATGGAATCATCAAACATTGAGATTAATGTAATGTTTGGCAGATGTCCAGTGTTTTTATTTTTCATTTGCCTTTGTGTTCATTTATGGGCTAACAATATAATAAACACACACTCACAGTACATCTTTTTTTTTTTTTCAAAGCCCACAGTTTTTTTCATTGCATATTATTTGTTGTCGTCTTTTACAGTATCCCCTTACTTAGTGTTGGTAGTATTTTTTTAAAGAAATATAAATCCCTAACCACTAAGCAAGAAATGAGACTCTTAATTGCATTAGTTTACAGTTCAATGTGAGTGTAAATAAGAATTTTTTAATGGACTTTTTTTCCTTGTTTTTGCTTGCCTTACATTCATTATCCCTCTCTGGGTAATAAACATTTATTTTTCCTTTTGTAACCACTCCTCCCCTTCTGTCCATGTGGTTCTTTAGTGGAGCTGGTCGTAGTGATGCGGTATGAGATTCAAGTTTGGCCACCTGGAGTCACAGTGTTGTGCTCCGGCAGGACACCTGATCCAAGTAAGCCAGTGAGAGTCAGTCCCAGGAGTTTTGCTTGGACCGCTGAGGAAAAGAGTACCCTACCCTGTGGTTGATGAACCTTTAGGACATAAGCCATTGTTGCCACTGTGTGAGTAAAGCTACCTGAGAATGAAGACAACACAGTGGCAAGCAACACCAAGAGAGAAAGAGAGGCAGATTCTGATGCCATTTTTGAGTCTTTGCATCCAGCTATGCCTGAATCCAATTTATCCCCTGGAATTTACACTTACTTGAGCTCCAACCACTTGAAAGAAAAAAATTTCTTTTTATTCTTAGCCTGATTTGAATTTGGCTTCTCTCATTTACCACCCAAAGTGTCTTGACCACTAGAATATTATGCCAGACTTTATAGCATCGTTGAATTTGCTATTTTCCAGAAGAGTTGTGTGAATTTTCAATGTAGCTTTTGCCTTCTATGAGTATCTAGAGATATATTTATGTAGAAGTACTCCACTAGTTTGTTGTGAGATCTTAAGTCACTTAATTTCTCTGTATCCTAGTTCCCTCATTTGCTAGACTACGGAGCTATAATGTTCCATCTGCAAAATTATTATTTTGTGAAATATTCTGGAATATCTAACTGATACACTGCTAGAACAACTGACTGCTATTTAAGAACAATTGGCTGCTATTTAAGGATCATAATTCTCTAGGCA